>NC_142516.1:160690000-160997500 GCF_057876585.1 Rhinolophus sinicus
TTTACAAATGCTGGAGGAAGTCAGAGAAAAGAAAATCCTTATTTTAAACTCATGCCAGAAAGTTAGCATTTCCCTAGAAGCAAATTTTTGTTGTGCTCCACAACTTGAGATATTGTTAGAAAATGTTAAAAGGATTTGCTGTGGTAAATCCTTATGGTTAGAATTATGGTATGTAGAAGTTGCATATCCTAGAAACCATGTTAGGAAAAAAAAAAAAAAAAAAAAAAAACCTTCTCAGATTTACAATACCATGTTAACAGGAGATAAAACACGGAGGCAAGTCACAGTAAAATTTAACTTGCCTAAATATGCTTCTCCAGATATAAAAGGAAGGTTAATTTATCAACCTCTATTACAAAATAAATGAAGAAACACAAATGTGTTCTGATAAAATAAATGAATTTTCCTCTCCAAAAACAAAGAACCTATACACACGATAAATTTATTTAATAAATGTATTATACAATTCATTTCCTCTATTACAATATTTAAATTAATTATTTTGTGCATAGGTGAAATGCTAAAAAATAATTTAATTTGTTATCTTGTTGTCACAATACATATGATCAGTTTATTAAACTTAAAATAAGTTGTTTTCTTTATTTCAGGGGGTCATCTTAAAGAATATTATATAATCATGGAAGTTTCAAAATGTGACCCTTTGGATCCAGAAAACTACCACAAAATCCAATAAAACACAGTATTTACATTTAGCTATTAATATTTTCAAAACAAATTTATCGATGAATTTTTTAAAATCAAATTCTAACCAAGGCTTTCTTTATAGCTTTGAAACAAATTTTATTTATTCTACTAGTGGAATATACTTGTCATCTCTGGAGAGGATTTGTTAGAATACTGACACTTATTTCACATCTAAAGAAATACTGAAGGGGCTTCTTTGAGAATTTAGGCCTTATGCTCAGGGCATAGAGGTAAGGAATTGTAATAATTCCCACATGCTCTTAACTCATTATCCTCTAGGTTACTAGACAACTTAAATTATAAAGAAATACCACTTGGTGCAGACATAATACAGATAAATAGTCAGATACATACACTTTACATATTAATGGGAAGTAGCCAATATCAATATAAAATACATATTTTTATTAGCTCATCCCTGACTTAATTCCCTTACTCAAATAAAACACTATGCAGGAAAATATTTAAAGAGAGCTGCTTAAGCTACTTTGCACACCATAGAGTGAAATCATTTCATTAATAAGAGAGACAGCAAAAATTACCACTATTATGGTGGAAATCTAAGAAACAAATGAGTCATCTGAGGCCCCACCTAGCAAGGTCTGCAGTGTGTTTCCAGGGAATTCACAGGACTTGAAATGGAAACTTCAGAAAAACATTAAGTAGGCTAACCAAATATGGAGAACACTGCAGTGGAAGTACAGCTCTATGTTCACAGAAGCTTTTTTTTCAGTTGTTTTCAACAACAGTGGAAATCTGATACGGAAGTAAAAGTTCCTTCTCTACCCCTAACAAATGATGGAATTCTTTTTCTTTATATTTATTAAATTATTGGGGTGACATTATTTAGTAAAATTATATAGGTGTCAAGTATACAATTCTATAATACATCATCAATATATTACATTGTGTGTTCACCACCCAGAGTCAGTTCTCCTTCCATCACCATATATTTGACCCTCATCTACCACCTTAATCTACCACCCCCTTGCCTACCCTCTGGTAACCATTAAACAGTTGTCTGTGTCTATGAGTTTGGTTTGTTTGTCTCGTTCATTTGTTGCTTTCAGTTTTATATCCCACAGATAGGTGAAGTTATATGGTCCTTGAATTTTTCTGTCTGACTCATTTTGCTTAGGATGCTAATCTCAAGATCCTTTATATAAACCAGATTACGTGTTTATAATCAGACTGGAGAGCATAATATCTAGTCCCTGATAATCTGCAGTTAGGTAAAACAGGCATCTCCAAAAATATTAACAAATGTTATACTATTTACATGTGGCTATCACAGAATTTCACACAGAACAGAGACATAATATACAGCACATATAGTTATTTTCTAGTTAGGAATGCAAGGGATATTATATCCCATAAAAATACAGATAATTATTTATTTAGCATTTAGCAGTGGATTCTGTACAAAAGTGTAATTTCATGACTTGTCTATGCATATGGCTTTAATTGTTCATCTTCAGGGTTTACCCTTGATGTTCGTAATTCTATCTATCTCTCTACCTATCTATGTATGCATCTATATATACTTATCTTTAGAAACCTACTTTTAATAATCTGTTGATGGTCTAAAAAAATTTCAAACATTATTTAAACAGATAGTTTTTTGATTATTTCCTCCCACTAACTCTTTTCTCTTTTTTTAAACATTTTTTAAATTAGTTTCAGGTGCACAAAACAATGTAATAGTTAGACATTTATCATTTATATCCCTCACACAGTGACAACCGCCCTCCCCCATCCACTAACACTCTGACATCGCACACAGCCATTACATTTCCACTGTCTCTATTCCTAATGCAGTACTCCGCAGTACTCTGCTTCTTCTAACTATATATGCATATATATACACATATATATGTATATATATATGATTGTAACTATATGTATATATAATATATATATATATATAATTGTAGTTGACATTCATTATTGTTCAGCTTCAGCTTCAAATGTACAGTGCAGGGATTAGGCATCTACACCATCCCTGAGGTGGTCTCCCCAATGAGAAAAGTGTCCATCAGATACCTTATAAAATCTTTACAACATTATTGATTACATTCCCCAAATTGACTTTTGTGTGTCCTTCCACTAACTCTTGTCTAAGAGGTATGCTTCTTAGCAAATGTCACTTAAATCATCTCCATTGTGCCAATAAAATTTTGTTATGACTTTTGATCTCACCCTTTATCCTTCTGCTTTATCCTTCTAATAAATATAATGTATGTGTGTGTGTGTGTGTGTGTGTGTGTGGATACACACACACACATTATATATATATACACAGACACACATACATATATCTTCTGGGATATATCTTCACAATGTATCACAACGTATCTGAAATGATTTCACCTGGACTATGGTAATAGACTCCTAAGTGGTCATTATTGTTCTCTATTACTTACCAAACTTTCTTTTTTTCCACATATTATTGGTACTGTTAGAGTTGTACTTCTAAAGCCATATATCTAAACACATTACCACACCATCCTTTGATCACATCAAAACATAATTGAAGTTCTAGCTCCAATTTAAAATAACTAACTAAATTAATAAATAAAGCAAAACAAAGCAAAAAACAATAATAAACTTATATTGACTAGCTCAAAACTTTTCTCTAAGTCTCATTTCCTACCATACTACTCCTAGCTCTCTCCATTTTAGGACAATTTCTTGCTCTTCCTCACTAATAACAAATTAATTAACATAACAGTAAATGTTTTCTTGCTGATCTCTATGCCAGGAATGAGCTATTCCCTAATTTGGTCCCACTTCATGCAGGGTTTCCCTGAATGGCACTCCCTTTCTGGACTATTTTATAAAAAGGGCCCCATCACTTATTCTTTTTCATCTCTTATCTGGCCATACTACTACTTTCTGAAATTATATTGTGTTTGTTTATTGACTGTCTCTGTCAACTAGAATGTAAGCTCCATAACAGCAAGGATTTCATCAACGCTCCTACGTGCTATATTCCCAAAAAACAGCCCATAAAGGATATTTTCTTTTATTATTTTGTTAAATGAATGAATGTATGACTGTAGAGTTGAGGGAATTCTTTTCTAGAGGATTTAACACCAATTTTACTCAAAAGCTTGCAGCTAACTATTTAAGGAGCTATGCGATGGTGGCACACTGATGACTGAGAGAAAAAGAAAGAAAAAAACATGCATCAAAGTAAGTAATAACTGTAATGATTACAATTTAAAAATATGAAAGGTTGCTTGTAATTCAGTGTCACTAGCTTCATATTTCATTTTAAGAACTCATTTTAAGGACAATTATACTGCCTAATATTTATAATTAGGTGTTTTTGTTTGTTTTACAAAGAGCTGTTCTAATGTAATGTAAAAGACGGGTGGTGAACCACAATCTACCATCCTATCAGTTAACCAAAATTCTTTCTCTGGTAGCAGCAAATTCTGGTGGAGGTCATATATATATATGTCTAAAGAAAGAACTATTTGCTCTGTAATGGGAAAATGAAATGCACAGTATCTTGTGTTTTGTACAATTATTATACATGATAAAAGGAAGTTTTATTATGGGTATTGTGAAATGCATAGACCAGGAGTTTAGACTTCCAGAAAGCTGATAAAATAAGAAAAATATATAATTAGAACTATCCAAAGAATAAAGATATAGGCAAGAAAACTTATGATTGAACTAGTATATTTCCAATAATTAAGATAATTTACTCATAATTTCATTCATAGTAAGCCATTTTGAACGTTGCTTATGATGCATTGTTTGATGAAAGCAGGCAAACAGAACATGGTGTATAGTTCGATTTTAACCTTGTTACATTACAAATGGCACTGTCCTTGTCGACCTTACAATTTACTCTATTAAAATTGATTCATCCCATTAGAATGCAATTGTGTTTCAGAAACGTGTGCTGACAACTTTTCATTCAATTCATCAGTTCCTTCTTCCAAAAGATCAATTACCTTATTATATTTTCTAGACCACTACTTAGGACTAAAGTTAGTTTCACAAGACAATTACTTAGGTCGTTCCTTGTAGTATTTTTCTGAGTTTATTAACCTGTCTTATTCCAAGATAGAATTTACGTGATATCTGAGATTTATTGATAATTTAAACATCCTCACTAAGCCTTTCATATCCCACTCATTATCTCATTAAGCATTTTTCCAACGTGCACTACTATTTTATCTGAAACATAGTTAATTGAACATATTTCAGCATATCTAATTTATAAGCATAAAAGTTGTATAACGGGAAGGTAAAATACCTCTATAAGTATAGTCTGGAAGCAAAGTACAATTTAGTCCATCGTGTTCAATATGCTCTAATAATAGCAAATGTGATGAGAAGTTATTCTACCGTAATGGCAGTGATGTTCTCTCCCTTCTTTCCTGCAAGATTTCTCTTTATACTATTTTTAGTATGCCAATCTGGTACTATCTTAAAATTCTAGCCTGTTGACCATACTATATTCTTCCATTCAAATTTTATTTAATGATTTCTGACTAGAGTTCTGAAATTTAGTTGAGAATTTGCTTTGAGGCAAAGAACATTACAAATATGTGAATAATTTGTGTCCTAAAATATGTAAAAAAGGAAAAATGTAAATGTGAATCTTTTCTTATATGGCTAATTAAAGAGTTAGAGTTCTTTTTAAAGAACTATACTGACGATAACTAGATGTTTGATATTTATTTTAACACTATTTTACCAGATCTAGCCAGTGCAATTAAACAGTGAAACAAATAAGTATACATACTGAAATGAGGGAAAAAAGACACAATTATGGTTGTCTGCAGATGAGATTTTATACTTGAAAGCCCAGGGTCAAAAATTAAAATATTTTTTGAAATATTAAAAATGCCATACAAAGGCAAATTACATAATCCACAAAAATTAGGGATTTCTACAACAAAAATACACAAATAGAAAACATATTGAGAAAGTAGACTACAAACCACAAATTATATTAAACAAAGCAACACACATCCAAAAACTATGATAGAGGAAAACCTTACTAAAGGACAGAAGTAAAAGTTTTATGAAAATTGAGATATTTTGCTTTTAAAAGAAAATCAATTGTCAGCAGAACTTCACTACTGTTGTTACAGCATAGTTTTATGCAATATTTTTGGATGTTAGTTTTAATTATTATAAAATATCCATTACCCTTGATTCAGCAATTGTCCTTCTAAGGATTTGCCCCACAGATACAATTGAAATATGAAAATATATCTATGTAAAAATAATTTCTCCAAATATTTTATAATAGTAAAATTTTGTAATAGTAAAAATTTGAAGATGTCTTAAATATCCAACAAGAGGATATTAGTTATGTTAATTATAGTATGAATATATAGGAACAATTCCCTCAGTTAATAAATACTATAAGATGATTAGATAATTTTAAAAATTGTTTATGCATATACGAGCATACATATAAATATACACATATCTACGGAAACATATTAAGATTATCCTAGTTATAAAAACCTGTATATGTAAAAGTATATTATGTAAATATATGCATTTATTGAGACCTGGAGTAATGTTCATCAAAATGTCAAACTCAATTACATCTGAAAGGTTGAAGTTCACACAATTATCACTCCATGTCTTTTACTTTATGGTTTAAATTTTGGATGCTATGTAGCTCTCATTTTCAAAAACAGATTTTATTAATTAGAGGGTGAAATTACAATAGAGCTGAGAATGCATTTTTATTTGTCTGTTTGAATTATTTATCAGTACAGAATTATCAGAACAATACAATACCATATGGTTTTAACATTAATATCTACAATAGATGGTTCATTAACTTTAAAGTAATTATTAGAAATGTAAAAGTTTTCATCCTGAAATTCTATTTGCATTAGAAGATATTTGATGATTTATTACTATTTTATAGAATATTTAAAGAACATATGTTTCTTTAAAGGATACACATAAACTATACAGATGTTTGAGAAATTGCCTCCAAATATATGGGAAAAAAATAAGCACTACAAATACATGAAAAATTGCTAGTTAACTCTATTTTCTTTACCTTTAGCAAAAGTCTTGAATTAGAAATAGCATTTGTTAAAGATGTGCATAACATTTGAAAACATTAATTTGAAACTATATAGTAAGATGATACAAAAATTGCTTTCTATTATCTGTAGATGTTCTTTCCTTTAATTATAAGCTACATTTATATATTGCTTTTTTATTAAGAGAGTAATCACATGATAACAGAAACATTTCAATTATCCCTTTGCTTTCTACATGTTGTTTTGTTTTGATTTAATTTAATCCATGCTCTATAAAGAAGACACTTTACTTTTCTCTATAACGTAAGTTTAGTCCCACAACTGATCAGATATCCATACATTCATTCTAACATTCAGTAAACATATATTTTATATCATCTATATGCCCCAAAATAAACTAAGCACAGTGGCCTTTAAAAAACATAGAAAAACTGAAAATTCTTAACTCAGAGAAATCTGTAATTCAATAATTACAATAAAATATAATAAATATGTTAATACTATATGTACAAAATATTGTTGTAGTATCAAACTTATGATAGGGAGTTACAACAATATCTTTCCATGGCAAGAAATATTACCCTTCCTATAGAAAATATCCACAATATCAATGCAAAAATTGAAAGACCCAAAATTTTCCCCAAATCTTAGAAAATAAAAGGTGTTAATAAGGTGAAACTATTATACTGATATGGGTGGAATCTTTGTGATTTAAATGTGTTGGAAAGTAACTAATTTTGAGTTGCAAATAGAAAACTTAGTGAAAAAGTTTTGTCTCTTTCAAGTTATAGCTCTCTAAACCTGTGACAAAGATTTGAAAACCACCCTCTGGTGACGTCTGAGGACTTCCTCTGCACCATCTGTTCTTTTGAAATGTCAGCACTATAAGTATCCAATACTGAGAACAAGCTGCAAGGAGCTCACAGAAATAGGAATACTAACTTTTATCAGATTCGGCCCACTACTTGCCAGAGATGGCAGCAGAAAAAATCTGATCTCTTTTACTGGATGAATATCGTCTTCACCAGAAACAGTTAGATATGCAGGAATTACTAGGCATTTATTGACACACTATTAAAAGATTTTGGATAAAAATTAAATTGTATATGGTTAAGTTAAAATTTTATCATTACTTTTTTTTGGCTGAGATACTAAAAGGAACTCATTATATTTGAATATATTTAGAGCTCATTACACTTTGAAATGTTTGTTACTGACCAGAGATAGGAATGTAATTTGCCTGTATTTGAATCAAATAGTTTTCACAAATGGTTTAGTCAACTAAATGATATAATTATGTTCTGTGTATTATTTAATAGTTACTTGATAAGAAAAAAATCCATTGAGTAGCAATCAATTCTTATCTCAACCTTACATTTACCTGCAATAAAAATTTAAAAACTATATGCATTTGTGTTAACCTCCTTGCGGAATTATAACAGCATTTATTATATAACAGTATTTGAAATATAAGCAGTATTTGTTTATCTCTATCTTCCAAGGCTTTCTCTTTGCAAACGACCGTGAAAGGATAGTCTGGAAAAAAGTATAGTCAGTTGTACTGCTCACAAGACATAGAAATGTGAAAATTTTCCCTTGATAATAAATATTTGGGTAAATACAAATTTGACGTTCCCTTCTAATATCTTTAAAATAGGAGTGTTTAAGCAAATATTATAATGTCTTGTGGTATTTGGAAAATACCACAAAACGTCTACATTTAAGTGACAAAATATTAATTCTAATTATACTTAGAACTTAACTAAGCATATTTTAATATGTGGAGCCAATATTAAAACAATAACACTAATAAGTATAGAAAAAAACCAACAGGTAAATAAAATAGATATCTAAAAAATATTTAAATGGCCCAAAAGAAGACAGGAAAGTGAAAACAGTAGAACAAACAACAGATAGAAGAAAAACAGGAAATAAATTATAAACTGATAGATATACATCTATGAAATTTATGTTATTTGTTAATGGGCTAAATATTACAATTAAGCCAGAGAATGTAGAATCAAAGAGTATAATGGTGGTTGCCAGAAGCTGGACAGGGAGAAATGGAGAGTTAAACTAATCAGTGAGTATAAATTTTCAGTAAGAAAGATGATAATCTCACAGGGAAGGTGAGTGACAATTGTTTCCTGAATTCTTTCTCATAGCCAACCTAGAATATTGGGCAGGGCAGGATAATGGTTCCCTCCTCTGACCCTCTGATAGCTATGGACCCTCCTAAACCACCCCTCATCTTTGTGGGAATCAGTTCCATGTCTGTCTTCCTTACATGGAATGAACTTCCTGAGTTCCTTCAGGGCAAGGACCATGCCTTATACCCTTTTTCTCTCTCTCTTTAACACTATAGAGCAAGACTTTATTGTCTTATGAAATGTCTGGACTTAAGAAGCAGATGGAGAATATGTAAATAATGCATATTAACCTTAAAAGTGGATTGTGCATATGTTCATTTCATTATGCATGGCACAGTTTTTGGAAAAAAAAGGAAATATTGTTATAGTATTGAATACAATTATTCCATGAAGCAAAGAAATCACTAATGTATTCAAGAATCAGTGAGAAAGAGTAAAATTCCAACATACATCTTTGTTGTTTCACTGTCCTATTTGTTATAGAAAAGGAAATAGCCAATAAAAGAACAGGCAAAAGATGTGAGCAGACATTTTACCAAAAATATACAGAGCAAATACACATCTGAAATAAATTATCATCATGAATCTTTCGGGAAATCAAATTAAAACAACAGTGAGAGAGCATTAAAAACTTATTAAAAGGGCTAAATTCAAAGTGACTAGTTACATCAACTATTTGCTAGGATGGAGAGGAAATGGGACTCTCATATACTGTTGGTAAGGATGAGAGCTGGTGAACAACACTATACCTATATTCAACTATAATGTACTGTACACATGAACTTTGTTAAAGAGTAGATCTCGGGTTGTGTTCTTACCCCAATTAAACAAAAATTGTTAAATTGATACAAAAGCAAGATACAAATTATTGCCATTTAGAGAGACAAATACTGAGACACATTTGGTTTAAAGAGAAATAAATGGAAAAAAAATATCTGTGCATACAGTAAATTAAAGAAAGCTGGAGCCATTACATTGGTATTGGATAAGACAGACTTCAAGAGAGAATACTACCAAAATCATAAATGGGTCATTTCTTCAATGAAATATTATAACTGTGTGTTTACATAATAACAAACAAATCAACATACGTGAAACAAAAATTGACTTATATGAAGGTAAAACTCTAAAATCATATTAACATAATTTTGTACTTCTACCTCAGTGATTGATAGGAAAACTACACTTAAAATCTTAAAATGCATACATCATCTGTTGCAACTGCCTTGACCTCATTTACATTGAGAGGACACTATTCCGAATAACAGGTGAACTCATTTCTTTTCAAGCAAACATGTTATGTTCATCAATATAGACCATGTGGTGGCTATAAAATAAATATTAAACAATTTAAAAGAATTGGAATTTTGTAGAGCATGTTATCTAGTAACAGCAGACTTAACTACGTATGTAATCATTAACAATTGTATAGAAAATCTTAAATATGTGAAATTGAAGACCATACTTTAAAATAATACATATGCTGAGAAGGAGATCACAAAGAAAATTAGAAAATTATTAAAATTGAATGATAATAAAAATACAACATACCACAATAGCTTGGGAGATGTAGCTAACAGTTTTTACAAGAAAATATAAACCTGTAAGTTTTATATGACAAAAGAAGTAAAGAATAATAATACCAAAGACTTAAATTCTACATGCTTGAAAATGTTAGAAATTGTCTAACAAAATAAATGACAAAGTAAACAGAAGAAAGGAAATAAGAAAGATGAGGAATAAAATATAATGGAAAAAGACAATACACGGATTCAACAAACAACAAAAAAAAACCTGTTATTTAAATAGTTCAACAAAAAGAATAAACCACTAGTTACATAACGAGCAAATATTACTCACAGTGGCAAAACATGTAAACACCAGTGTCCTTCCATAGATGATTGGATAAAGAAGATGTAGTGCATATATACAGTATTACTCGGCCATAAGAAAAGATGAAATACTGCCATTTCTGACATGTATGGATTTTGAGATTATCATGCGAAGCTAAATAAGTCAGACAGAAAAAGTTGAAAACTATATGATTTCACTCATATGTGGGATATAAAATTGAAAGCAACAAATGAGCAAGACAAACAAACAGAAACAAAAACTCATAGACACAGACAACAGTTGTTACCAGAAGGTAAAGGAGGGGGATAGTAGAAGAGGGAAAAGAGGGTCAAATATATGGTGATGGAAGGAGAGCTGATTCTAGGTGGTGAACACACAATGCAATATACTTGTATAGATGATCTATTATAGAAATGTACACTTGAAACCTACGTAATTTTACTAACCAATGTCACCCCAATAATTTTTAAAAAATGAATGAATAAATAATAAAAAAGACATATCAATATCAAGTATGAAAAAATCATTATCACTATAGATCTTACAAACATTAAAGGTATAATGAGAAAAAAAAAATATATATATATACATATATACCTATAAAGTTGAAAATATACATGAAATGGAAAAATGCTTTAAAAATACGGAATCCCAAATTTGAAAGAATCAGATAACTTTATTAGCCCTACTATTTTTTTTATTCCATATGTTATTAGAAAAGTTCTCAGAAAGGAAAACAGCAGCCGCAGAATTCTTCATTAATCACTACTATCAAACATTCAAGGAATAAGTATTGTCAATAGTATACAAAATCTTTCAGAAACTTAAAAAAGAGGGTACATTTTCCAGATTGTTTTGTGAGACCAAAAAATAAACTAATACCAAAAACTCACAAAGGCATTACAAAAATAAATAAATAAATAAATACATACATAAATACATAAATACATAAATACATAAATAATTCATATCCGTATGAATAAGATGCAAAAATTATTAACTATATACAATCAAATCACATATAGACACAGAAAAATAATACTATACCTTGGCCAACGACATATATATATTATAGTAGTCAATATTTGTGGCTATCTGGATCATCTAATCCTGCCAACACATTAACTTTATTTTTCTGCTAATCCAAATACTAAATGATAGTGAGAGCTGCAAATTCACTGCACTTTTTTTCTATACCCAGTGGAAGCAGTCCTTCTCTTGAAAATCAGGACCTCCAATATAGCCAAGTTCAAGGACTGGAAGTACAAATTCTGTAATGTATGGTAAATACATACTAGGGCACGACACCTTATATCAAATATTTATTTAATGTATATACTGCATGCTTTGTATATACTGCATGAGGACAGAGCCTTGACCATTGCACGAAGTGTTGTTCACATATTGATATTTGAGTGATGCAATATGTGCTAGAAATATTTCTGTGTTGATCCTATCATTCTGCTTTTTTTGTCATGTCTCCTCTGCTGTTTAGAATGTCTCTGGGTCTAATTCTAAGATGTGAGGGACCATATTCCAGGAACAACACAGTCTATGAAACTTCAGTTGATGATGCTCTTAGAAGCACCGTGAACAAGAAAGGTAATCCATATTCAGAGATGGTGTGAATTCCAGTAATGATAAATTACCATCCTCTCACTGGGTGGAAAGAATTAGATGTAATCAATCTGCTACCAAATGACTGGCTGGTCTCCTGAAGGCATACTGTACTGAGGGCAATTTATATTTCCTTCTAGTTTATCCCTTCTAGTTATTTTTCAACAATGTTTAATAGGTTTGTGTGTGTGTGTGTGTGTGTGTGTGTGTGTGTGTGTGTGTGTGACCTCTTTCACTAGTTTATATATACAAATACAGATAAACATTTTCATATTAGAATAGGTTAGATTGGCAGAAAAATTGCAAAGATAGTAGAGTGCCCATACTCCCTGTATCCAGTTCCCCCTTTTGTTAATATCATACCTTTCAAAAAACTTGTCAGAACTACTGAAATTGCAATATTGATAAATTATTATTAAATGGCCCATGATAATTTCTTAAGTTTTTACCTAACGTATTATTTACTGTTCCAGTACCGCATCTAGGAATACCACATTACAGCTAGTCATCAGATCCCTGCAGGCTTCTCAATTTAGACTTTGTTTTTTAATGAGTTTTATCCTTTTCAAAAATACTAGTGTAGAGTTTTGTAGTGTCCCTAAGTTTGGGTTTGTCTAATGACAAACATAAGGAAATTGCATCTTTTGAAATAATTTTTATTTTTTCTTATTGTATTTATAAACAATTTTACATTTCTGCCTATTTTACCTGAATTCTGGCATGATAGTCTGTGTTCATGGACTTCATTTCCTTTTCTTTGTATTGTTTTTCTCCCTGTGAATTGTCTGTGTATATCCTTTACTCATTTTAGAATCTTTTTTTTAATAAAATTAAACAAATAAACAAACTTTATAAAAAAGTAGCAAAGATAACAGAAAGTTTTGGTACTCTCTCACTCATTTTCTTATGCCACTGACATCTTATATACCAAGATACAAAAATAAGAAACAAGCATTAGTATAATACATTACTATAACTAAACTCTAAACTTTATTCAGTTTTCAACCAGATTTTCCTATCATGTCCTCTTCTGTTTCAAAGATACAAATTATACCACATTGCATTTAGGCATCATGTCTTCTCTGCTCTATGACAGTTCATTCTTTAGTTGTTTTCTCCTGTTTTTTACTTAATGTTATTTCCCAAGGTCTTTGAATCATTAAGTAGGCTCTTTAAACACGGGGTGTACTTCAGTGTCTCTATGAGGAAGTGTGACATTATAAGACCATTTTTCTGATGTTTAATTAACTTCATGTATTTATTCCTTTGTTTGTTTTAGCAGTCTCAACTTAGGGCAATTTCTTTTTCTTTTGTCATTGTTTTTATACATGCCATGATGAATGTCCCTGTTCAACCCCTTAATATTGCATGGAGCAGATTCTTTATTTTGCCAGCCACTTGGTGATTTTCAAACTCAGTCTAACCTAATCAATTCTCATCTTCATTTAAAGGTCAAATGCTTCTTTCATTCCTCTCTGAAGATTCAACATGGGATCTTGAATGCTGAAATTGAGAACCACAGTGTTATTTTCTGATTCCAAGTTATCTCCTCTTTAGTCTCTCTCCAAAACTTAGCTGTTTAAATGCAAACAACAAAATAATAGGTGGGCTTTTCCCTAACTGTTCATTTAATGGTGTTCTTTTCTTTGGTCGATTCTCAGGTTAAGAGCGACAGATCCTCAATGCACTTGGTGTGGTTTATGTTCAAATGTTGACTCACTCATGAGGAAATCATGTACTCTTTAGACAGCTCATTGGGGTTACTCTCCTTAGTTTCCGCACTCTTTGAGTGTCCTTTTCCACTATTACTCATTTCCTTCTTTTGATGTCCTGACCTAAACTCACAGGCTCTTCTGATCCCTATAGGTAGCAAGCAGTTCTTCTGAGTGACTATGGGTAGGGCACCTCAAGTCCAGCAAATACTGACAGTGTCTTCTTGAACATAACAGAACATGGGAATGTGGCTGCTGATTTTTGACCCTTGTTTCAGTCCTGCCACCTCTCCCTGTATTTTTGTAGGTCATAGTGGTCTTTGTTGTTTATACTTCTAATGCAGGCATAGGGATAAATCATAAAGCCACTGCCTAAGCAGATGTCCATCTGGAGAATAAGATGGTATTGCCCTCTGTGTCCTCATTGTCTTTTTTTTCTCCCTGCTGTTCACTCATCTACCTTGTTTTTCTCTTTCTGATGTTATACTCCCATACCCACAATGTCATCCTGTATATTATCAGTGTTTACTTTGTACAGAAAGAGATCATGAAAATGAAGCAAGCAGACAGCAGTGTCTGTCACAGATATAAGCCCAGCATATATTAATATCTGAACCTCTAATCCATGACTAGAGGAAATTCAAGGTTACGCAATATACCTGCGGTGCCAAAACAATGTATACAAGTGGACACTTCAGTCAACGTTGTTCCAACAGTAGTTTGCTGTAATCAGACATGTCTGGACACTGATGGTAACCACTTTGAGCAGCTCTTGTAACTGCAGAAGTCAAACGTGACTTGTATTCATCTTTAGATGTTGTCAGGCAGCAGCCTACTCGTCTGTCCCTTCGAACCTACCCCTAAAGAAAGGAGAGTTTGTGAGGTGGATCCTTTCAGGGACTTTGCTTCACCTTTGTGCTTACACCTTATGTCTCCCTGTTTGGCCCCAAAGGATGGCTGGTTAATCAATGATGGGTAAGAGTCCTCAAAGGAGGAACAACCTAAGACAGGCACAGTTGCATAGTGGCCATCTGGAGAACTCACGGGGTTGACAGAGGTGGGCATAGAACCCCACCTTCACCCAGCTAAGGAGAGTTTCTGCCTCTGTGGCTATATTCCTTCTCACAACCTACTTGTGAAGAGATTCAATGATGTGATAACATCAGTGCTCCATCTATTCATATCAGTAAGTTTCAGCATAAAAGTTTTGTCCCTTGGGGAGGTACATATAACAATTACTAAGACATCCTGGGACTTTCGGTTCTGGCTGCTTTCAGGCAAGGGTGATTGGTTTGAATCAGTTTCCTAGTATAATGTATGAAATTCTCCACAGACCGTGGAGAAAACAATGTTACTTCCTTGTGTATACATGAATAAAAGCCACAAGTTGGCCCAATTCGGGGCTCTCAGTCCTTTGAGGCTGTGAGACCCTTGGCCCCTAGTGCATAAATCTCCTGACTTCTGTTTATTTCTTAACCTTTCGCACCCCTTCTCATTCTCTCACTGCCTCTGTTGCGCTGGACATGACATTTAGTTATTGGTATATATTGAATATTACAATTTTAATAGTCTTTTTTCCTTTCTTCAAATGTATATACATTGATTTAGCATCCTCTGTATTTAATACAACTAGAGGAAACCTATGATGTTTGGTGAGACAATTCATAACTAACCTATAGGATACACTTAAAATTTGCATGGTACAACACAGTAAAAAACCACAGAGATCAGAATCACAAGAACTATGTTCTAGTCAAGGCATTAGGATTAGACTCATGAGTCACTTAATGACAGGGACACATTCTGAGAAATGCATCATTAAATGATTTTTTTATTTTTTCCTTGTGCAAACATTATAGAGTACATGTGCACAAACTTTAATGGTATGGTATAGCTTACTGCACGCGTAGGCTGGCTATACAGTACAGACTATTTCTCCTAGGCCACAAACATGTACAGCATGTTACTATACCGAATACTGTGGACAACCGTAACACAATGTTAAGTATTTGTGTATGTAAACATATCTAAAGTTAGAAAAGCTACAGTGAAATACAGTATAAAGGGTAAGTGCCTATACCCGTACAGGGCACTTACCACGAATGGAGCTCGCAGGACTGGCAGTTGCTCATGGTGAGTCAATGAGTGAGTGCTAAGTGAGTGGGATGACCTAGGACATGACTGTACACTACTGTATACTATAAACACTGTCCCATAAGCCCTCTCACTACTTCCTACTGACAGAATCAGAAACAGAATGCCACAGCTGTCAATGTTGCTCCGTGAACAGGGATGTGAGCAGGCCTGAGTGGAAATATCAAGGGGAAAGTGTCTGGGGAAGGCTTGATACCATAACAGTGACTGTCAGGAGAGAATGAAAAGTGGCCTGAGAATCAGTAGGAATGAAAACATCAAGATGGAGGGATAAGGAAACCTAGGGGGTTGTCATGACAATGTGGTTTTGGCTACTGCATGTTGAAGCAGTGGTCAAATTAAACAACTTTTTATAATAGTGGTCACCAAAAAAGAAAAAAAAAAGAAAAAGAGAGAGAGAGTATATAACAAAGAGATGATGTAGAACTGAAGACCCAATATTTTGTCTTTGGAAATTTATTTTTGGTTCCATTGACCTGTATAAGGCACAAAGGGCTCTCTGGTGTTGAACTGATGGAAGAAATAAAACTTCTCTATGTGTTACATCATTACAACCTGAAAATATTTCCAAAGTACAGGGACAAGTTCGAAGCATGTTACCACAGACAACTTTTATTAAAATGGCAATGACACTTAATACTTGTTAGGGTAGCTCCTGTGGATCTGTGTCCCTGTACAGGATCTCAGATCCTCAATAAAGAATTTATAGCATTGTTTTCTGAAGACGGACCTGCTAAATCTAGGAAGGCTGTAGAGCCTTCTGAGTATGCAGCACCAAGAGGGCAGGCTCCTCTGTGCTGAAACAGGTTAGTGACTAACTGATAGGAGTGTAATCTCTGCACTCAAAATTGAGGTGTTATGAAAGCAGGGAATTTATTGCCCTGCCCCACAGATATTACTGCCATCAGAGGGGGAAAAAAAAAGAAAAAAAATTCTTACTGAACCACACAGCCTTCCGTTTCTTACGGGAAACTCAGCTCCATTATGAGCCTATGGGACCAAAATACTATGTGAGTTTCATTGTTGACCTAAACATCCTTATGTGGCACATAACTGTGATTAGCTGTTTCTTCTTAACAAGCCTAAGTAAGTTTCTCCTCTTCATTTTTTCTCACCTGCCTGTTCAATAGATAAGTATCAAACTCCATTTCTTATCTAAAACTGCAACAGAGTACCAATAATGGTAAAGATCACTGACCTCAATACTATATTTTACTGAAGACTTAAATTTGAGCAAGCTCCCATAAAAAAAAAAAAAAAAAGACATATGTGTGAATGAATAATATATATTTATTCATATGCTCATTTTTTTCTAAGCCTCTCTTTGTTTTCCTGCTCGCTACAATATTTTGGAAAACATTGGTTTCTTTTCAATATCAGAAGTATAGGTAATATTATTTATATTGGTATTATTATAGCAGACACTTTAAGATATGCTCTTTAGACTTTTAGGCAGGAAGAAATAAACAAAGTATAATGGGCCTTGAGAATAAAGATATTTATTACCTTTCCTTTACAAAATTACAGAGCACGATGACAAATGAGCCCCAAGCAAATAAACATATTTAAATAAACTTTTTAAATTGGATTAGTTCATGGCTCCAAATAAACCATTTCACTTGAAATATGATTACAATTACCCTAGCACTCAGTTTCTAAAATGTCAATAAACAGTCAAGTGAGAGAGTAAGTAGAATGACACTGAAAATGTTTAATTATTTTCATTAAATGACACTTCTATAACGGGACCCTGTGGAATCTATCCGTTATCTCTGCCAATGGCTATTTTGGTTCAGAATGAATACACTGAGAGAGTAAAAGCATTTGATTGAAGTTGCCAGAAGTAGTGGTGAGCCCAACAGCTAAAATGATTGAGAAACCCATTGACATATGTGATCTGAGGACAAGTTGGCTGTGACATCCATTACACTGCGTTAGCTGATCTGGTTGGCTAAGTGCCTCTTGTGCGGTTGCTAATCCATTAGCTTCTCTCATAAAAGAAAGTATTTAATTTGATATGATCACCTCAGCTAATGGAGGATCTATCTAGTTAGAATCTCCACACAAAAGTTTCTGCTAGGACCTCAGGGAATATTGACTATCACTTCTAGGATTGTCCTTAAGTCACATGTGAAATGGAATTATCAGAGACAGCAATTAAAAGAAATACCCAATTAATTCTCGTTTTATTTACTTTTCCTTGTGTAGTCCGGTGCCAAAAACAAACAAACAAAGAAACATATTTCAAGCCTAATAATAATGATAACAATAATGATAATGCCTCAATTAGTGGGTTTTTTCTTTTTATTTTCTTTTTTCTTTTTGTCCTCAAAGCATCAGTTTGTGCTTTTCCATTTGAGCATAATTACAATATATCCATTAGCCTTCAAAGTAAATGTGAGGAAATGTGTCCCTGTCTAGATTAAATGTTAAATTTGGCAAATTTATTGCTGCCATCAAAGTGAGTTTTCTTAAGCCATGCCACCAGAGTGCCAGAATAAACCTGCATGATGCTCAAAGGAACTGTGTACTTGGAGTTCCCTATTTTTGCTAGCCCTATCTCTCACCCCAAGACATCCTTATACTTAGTGTTTCTGATGCTATTACCAGAATCATATGAGCCGTTTTCTTCAAAGCTCTTTGGTACAAACTTTGACACAAGGCAGAGATAATTATATTCTCAGGAATAATGGGTATAAAGTCTCTGCCTAAATCTAATTATTAGAAATGCTTCCTTATTTGCAAGACAACTGTTTCTTCTTTTATCTCCACATGTTAGTCCTAATTCCTCCTTCTACACTCTATGTGAATAAACAGACTCAGCCTTCTCTTTTTCACAAAATTCTTCAAATATTTTAATGAAGCAAAACTGCCAATATGGTAATTTTAATTTTTGTCTGCAAAATCACAAAGGCATCTATGCGTATATCATCTTTCATAGTTCCTACTCTGTGGTTTCAAAATAGTATATTGGAAACAAATTACAATTTGACTTTCAAGTATAGGAGCTTATTTATCCAGAGATAGGGAAATGTTTCCTTCCTCATTTAAAAATCCACGAGGTCTATTTTAAAAATTGCAATGAGACAATATAACAATCTTGAATTTATATGGTTTCATGGTGTATTATAAAAGCACACACAGAAAAACAAATTAATTTCATTTCTTTATTATAACATATTCAGAGTTTAAAAATGTGAAATATTTGTATTTCAGGTGATTGTATTTGCATCAATCACCTATCAAGATAAATTACAGTTGGATATTTATTAATTGATAAAATATAAATTGTCTTTAATTTGATGAAATAACTGAAGCAAATGCTATACATATTTTAAACGACATCATCACTGATCACAAGTGATGACTGAATTTTACTAAGTGTAGCTGATTATATCATCAATATAATTTTGTGTAAGAAAAAAATTTAGAATTAACAAAAAAATTAGAATCATTTGCTTCAAGTCATAACATTTAGTTACAAAAGAAACAATATCACTCTGAAGGTGGTCTAGGGTAACAATCAGGTAAAGAAAGATAATATCTGCAATATACTGATAGAAAATTACAGTGATTTCATTCTTCATTTTTGAATGTGAATATTATGTGATGTTACTAGAAACCATAATTTTTGTGGTTATGAAAAAGAGACAAAAGTCCAGAGTTACTGATCAACAATAACACAAAAATGTTGTCTCTTATATTGGTATAAGAAGGTAAATTATTGAGTTCAAAAGAAGACTGCCATTTTATCAACCAGCTTAACCTGTATAAATGTCATGCAGATTCTAGTTCCTAAATAATCAAATTTCTCATGTTTCTGGTCATATCTGTCAATTTGGAAAGTATGCTGTGTTGCTGTGTTGTATTATAACTTTTTGATTCAGCCAACTTAAAAAAAAGGCAATTGCTAAAGCAAGGTATAGTGTGTGTGTGTGTGTGTATGTGTGTGTGTGTATATATATATATATATATATATATATATATATATATATACACTTATACATATGTATACACATATATGTATATATGTACGTTCTTCCTATTTTCCTAACTATAAGCAAAATTTTAGTCTAAATAATAAATACCTAAATACATAGTCCTAGTCATATAAAATACCCCAATTTATCTCAAGCTTGCTGTAAAGCTTTCCTTTGTAGAATAATCACACTTGGATATTTTACTTTTAAATAAAATTTGCATATAAATGTTCAGGCAATTTCCTAACATGTTTAATATTATAATTGCAATTATCTTCCACTGTCAATAAATATTAATTAATCAAACACATTAAAATGTATCTGAAATTATAATATGCTTCTCTTGAGGGTAATTATTATTAAATGGGTGATCTTCAAATATTGGTAGTGTCTTAATTTCTATAATATATTAGGAGAGAATAAATTAAAAGTATCCATAACTTCATGGTCCATTTAGGGGGAGATTTTACTTACATTTTATCCCCTGAAATATTTTTTAAAAGCATATGTCTTTATTCCCTTATTTTTTTCATTTTCATTCTATGGATATCAAGAGAACAGTTATAATTAATATTATAATGAGAATACATTGTTTTCAAAAGTTACCACATACATGGCCTTAGTGGACATATACTATACTGATAATATATAAATATGTTATAGAAAAATAAAATGCCCAATTATATCCTATATAGAAAAATAATGTCTAATTAGATATGATACTAATCTAAATTATTGAATATGAGGAGACTACACTTGATATGAAACATGAAATCACCAAATTACACATTAAGACACATGTTGAAATTATTGATTATTAGGCTACATAAACAACACTTTATGTTGCAAGCCTGGTTATAAGTGCTAAACTTTTGAATTTTCGCCAGATGAGAAATAATATTGACCTGTTTGAAGAACAGAAAACTGAAGTTCAGAGATGTTAAACAACTTGACAAGTGACTCACAAGTAGTAAATGATAGTCAGGATTTCAACCGGAGACTTTGCTGTTAAAGTATACTTGAAATATTTTCCAAGCTGGAGAATGCAGTGAAGGCCTTCTGAGAGACCAATGACTTTTCCAGGTATTACTAAGGCTCCTTCTTGACCTCAGAAAATATAAATAAGTAGTAGGATAGGGTAGGACTGTCTCTGATGAAAATATAAAACATATTGAAGGTAAGTATTCTTGTGATGAAATAAAAGCATCTCTGGTATATATTACAAATTTAACAGTATCAGTATGTTTCCAATACCTGGTTATATGATATTTTCCCAATTAATCATATGGTAAGGTAGTGATGCAGTGAGTTGGCAAGTGTGGCATGTTGCAAAAACACACACAAATTATTTTTCAGAAAAGGCTTATTCTGAATATCCTTATTCTTAAATGCCACCGAAAACAAAGGAAATATACTTAGTGTTATTTTTCAGCATTATCCACATTAATATTTATTGTTCTTAATTCTAGAAAAATTTAATCTACTCAGGAGAGCTTAAAATTTTGAAGGTATGTAAATATTTTAAATATTTTGATCTACTATTGATGATATTTGCTGCTGCTACTAATATTGATTATTTGTTTATGTGGAAAACAGGTACACCAGAATATAATTTCCTGCTTTCAGAAAAGATTAATTTGGAAAGCAGGAGATTTAAAACTCCTTCACTATCATTTAACCTTCCCATTGTCAACAGTGACAAATTTCTTGGCAAGAATACAAACTAGAGTTGTTAGTATTATATTTATTGCTATTTTTAAAAAATGGATTTGACTGGAGTGTAGATTTCCTTAAATAATGTGGTAAAGAACAATAATTTAAAATTCTGGAAATTATATCACTTTCATGTATTAGAAAATATGTTAGGAAATATTTTTTATATTAGGAAATTATATGAATTTTACATGTTAAGAAAATACTCAAATTATGAAAATGATTTTGTGAAATTAGTATGGAAAATATGGAGTTATAATGGAAACATATGAAAATTATATTTCTTTCTTCAAACATGTACTTTATGTAATATATAGCATTTTATCTGTAAGTTAAATTAGTTTTCTTGCTTACTCTTTGTAAAAATTCAAAAGTTATTTATTTTTATTGATAAAAGATACTTAATTATAAATTTGTTTTACCTTTTTCTGAATCTGCCTAAAATTGTCACTTTGTGAGAGGAGGTTAAGATAAATTATGTTTAAACTGTGGAGATAAAGGTGTATTATAGAGGCATGTACATAGAATAGTGAGATGATTTTCATGTTCTAATATGAAAAATTACTTCGTGGGGAGGATAACCAGGTTAATTAGGTTTTAATCATGAGAGGATTTTCTGATTTTTAACCACCATTCGCATTAGTATGCCAATAAGGAACCTAAACGAAACAGATAAGAATATCTCCCATGGGGTGGAGCAGTAGGCATCATCTATATGTTTCACACGTAACACCTGTTTTTGGTACAGTGAGATTGAGTCTTTTTCTGATCTGGTGAAATTTGAAGAGTGAGAAGGGAAAAAATAAAAATGAGAGAAAGAGGAAGATAAATGTTAAGAATAGCCTTGATAAAATGTCAATGTTAGCAGAAGTCAACATATAATACAGTTAAACTGTGTGTGTGTGTGTGTGTGTGTGTGTTCATTCCTTTCAGTGGGAAAAAAAGTGCAATTTATAATTTTAATCCAAGCATCCAAAAACAGGCAGGAAAAACGATAACATATTTTAACAACAAATTTAGGAATCATATTGTTAAAACATTCTTACTACCTAAAGTAATATACAGATTCAATGCAATCTCTAATACATTACCAACAGCATTCTTCTCTGAATCAGAACTAATTCTAAAATTTATATGGAACGGCAAAAGACCCAGAAAACCAAAGAAATCTTGAGAAAGAACTAAATGGAAGGTATGCTCTCTGATATCAAACTATTCTACAAAGCCACTGCAATCAAAGCAGTATGGTACTGGCATAGACAGATATGCAGATCAATGGAATAGAATAGAGAGCCCTGAAAAAAAAAACTTTGCTTCTATAGTCAATTAATTTATGGTAAAGAAGGCAAGGATATACAATAGGGTAAACACTGTCTTTTCAATAAACGGTATTGGCAGACCTGGACAGACAGATACACGCAAAAAATTAAATCAGTCTACTTTCTTACACCACATAAAAAAATAAACTCTAAGTGGATTAAAGACTTGAATGTTAGACCTAACACTATAAATCTACTAGAAGAAAACATAGGCAGTAAACTCTGTTACATCATTCTTAGCAATATATTTTTTGATGCTATATTTCATTGAGCAAGGGAAATGAAAGAAAAAATAAACAAATGGGACAACATCAAACTAAAAAAATTTGAAAAGTGCAGGAAACAATCAACAAAATGAAGAGACAGCCTACTGAATGGAAGAAATTTGCCAATGATACATCCAATAAGAGTTTAATATCCAAAAATAAGTAACACACATTTTAACACAAAAAACCCCCACAAACAATCCAATTAAAAAATGGGCAGAGAACCTGAACAGACACTTCTCCAACGAGAACATACAGATTGTCAATGACATATGAAAAGATGCTCAACATCACTAATCATCAGGGAAATAATTAAAACCACAATGAGATATATAACAGCTCACACTTGTCAAAATGGCTATTATCAATAAATCAACAAACAACAAGTGCTGGTGAAAATGTAGAGAAAAGGGAACTCATAGAGTGATGGTAGGATTGTAAATTAGTGCAGCCAATATGGAAAACAGTATGGAGATTCCTCAAATAATTAAAAATAGAGCTTCTATATGATCCAGCAATTCCACTTTTGGGTCTTTATCAAAGAAACCAAAAACACTTTGAAAAGATATATGCACCCCTATGTTTACTGCAGCATTACTCATAATAGTTAAGATATGGAAGCAATCTAGATGTCCATCCATAGATGAATGGATGAAGAAGACATTATATATATATATATATATATATATATATATATATATATATATTCGAATATATATATATATTTGAATATATATATATATATATATATATTTATTTATTTATTTATATATATATACAATGGAGTATTACTCTGCCAAAAAAGAGAATGAAGTCTTACCATTTGTGACAACATAAGTGGACCAACAAGGTATTATGCTACATAAAATAAGTCATACAGAGAAAGACAGATAACATATAATCCCACTTGTATGTGGAATCTAAAAATACCAAAAAAAAAAAGAAGAAAAAAATAACTAAATAAGCAAATAAATAAACAAAACAGAAACAGATCCATAATGTAGAGAACAAGCTGACAATCGCCAAAGAGGAGGAAGTGAGGGGATGGGAATAAAAAGTAGATAGATATTTTACTGGGCTTGCTTACTCAAACATTTAAAAACCTTTCAGGAGAAAAAAAAGCATTTCCTCTATCATCATAGTATAAAAGAAAAAATCAAATTCTTGGCATCTGTGCCCCTTCCTTCATTCCTGAAGCCATAGATACAAATACTACTAAACTAGCATATTTTTTTATACCTACGTAACTTTCATAATCACTTGAACACACACACACACACACCCAAACATACACCCTTCATTGCGAAGTACCACATCTGAATATCTCTGGGCAAACTAACTCATCTCTGAGAACACTAGCCTTTCTATATAGCACATATATTTGAACTACAGATTGGATCACATTGGATAGTTTACTAAGATTATCTTTAAATATTCTAAATGGAGTAGTACTACTTTAGATAACAAAAGGAAAAAGAGGAATTTCAGGGCAGTGAAAATAGTCTGTATAATGCAATCATGGTAGATACATGTCATTGTACATTTGTCTAATCTATAGCACGTACAGCACCAAACGTGAGACCAATGCAAGCTATGGACTTCGGGTGACAATGCCGTGTCAACGTAGGTTTGTCAGTGGTAACAAAGACACCACTCTGATTGGGGATTTTCATAATGTGGAAGGCTGTGCATGTGTCTGGACAAGGAGTATATGCGGGAATCTCTGTACTTTCCTCTATTTTTCTATGAACCACAAGTTGCTTTAAAAATCAGTCTTAAAAAATAAATCGAAATGTTTAGTAAATCATGCCTGATTAAAACCCAATGTACATTCATCATGTTTTGTGTATATTCAAAGTAAATATTACAAGTAACAGTAAGTTAGAAATTGAATTATTTTTTAAATCAACCGGAGTTTATTTTATTTTCAATAAGAGTAGAATATTGCATAAATCATCAGCAGACCCATTTCATTTCAGACAGCCAAAAGAGTGTAGGTGATGTTAAATATATTCCTATATGTTTCAGTTTTTATATTTTCAATACAAATTCCATCCTAAAAAGGATAAAACCCATTCATTAGCAGTTTACAATATATTTTTCAAACATTAAACATAATTTTGCAATACGAAGTTCCTAAAAAATTCCATAGATATCTACAACGTTGTTATAATCAAATCTGTTTTCCAGATTAACTTATTAATATCACATGTTTTCAAACCCACTATTAAAAGCAGAAAAGCAGTAGAAAATTAGGCAGAACACATAAACACTTCATAATAGTCGTATCTAAATAACCAAGAAGCATTGAAAAGTTAGGCAATATAATTAGCCATTTAATTTAATAATGCATCTCCAAAAGTAGATTTGTTTATACAATTATTTAATGTTTTGATGGATAGTATTTATATAAGTATGATAATTTTATTTGGGATAGAATTAATATATTAAAATAAAATAATTAAATTATGCAAAATTAGTAATCTCAAATTCGAGTTTTTACAAATACTTCAATTCAATATCTGTAGTAATTTACCTGTGAGATATTTAAACAACCTTTGATTCGAGATAGAATTGTAGTTATATTATAGTGCAAGAGTAAGGTTTTTTAAAGCTAACACGTAACGACTTTAAATAACCTTGTAGATACATTGAATGTGCTACAGTGTTTTAAAATAAAGCTATTACTCCTTAGACCTGTCACTTTTATTTCTTTGAGCTATTCAGTAAATATGGATTATTATATCCCTTAAGTAAACTTTGAAGGGGTTCTAAAAGCCATCAGTGAAGTAGTTCCATCACCTATTTTGTCTGTTGGTAAATTACATTATTTTACTTTTCAGGTTAACATTTGAAGTACCCAAAGTATTATCAGAGATAATCTGAAGGATTAGCAGGGTGGATTTCATCTGTGCAAAATAATAAGGAAAGGTTTTAAATGAAAATATTTCACTAGAGTAGAAAATACCTCAACAGATGGAGAAAGATAATTCTGCATTTGTGATAGATATCAGAAATCTGTCTCAGAAGCACTATTGGCAAAATTTAGATCTCCTGATATCTGGCAAAAGTCATACTTTGCTAAAAGCCCAGTGATTAGTGAATTATTTGTCTTTGGTTTTCAACATTCTCAAACGTAAATAAATGAACAGAAGAAAGTGCTCAAATCTGGCCAGCCGGCAGGAATGGAAGTAAAAGGGGTACTATCTCTTGGGCAAAGAGGTCGGTTTAGTTAGAGTGTAGAGATAGGGTCAGAATAGATGCCGAAAAGTATGCTTTTAGGATGCATTTATATTCCTAAAGTAGATTATTTTCTCCTGTGGTCATCATCTAATCTAACTCTGGCCTTTTCTTCAGAGGACAAATGCATCTCTGACCTTAGTATCCAAATCTTTATTTCTAAATTGTTAAGAAAAATCTGTGTTGCAAAAAGTAAAAAAAAAAAAAAAGACTAATTTATGTTGTTTCATTCTAAATTTCTCTTCTTATCTTATATATTTAGTTTTATGGAAATTCTACTAAGTATTTTCATGCTAAAATTAAAGTTGTTATATCTGGCCTTAAATGTGTGTTGTTATTTCTTTTTGCATGATTTTTCAATATCCCTTCTTTTCTGTTGGTAATGCTGAAAGAACTGTTAAACCAAATTTTAACTTTAAGATACATCAGATATGTTTCTGGGTAGTATAGAGTTCAAGAACATGGGCTTGAACATAGACTCGGTTTATAATTCTCGCCCAATCCTCACTAGTTGAGTCATCTGGAGTAAAGTACTGAACCTCCTTGTTTAGAGTTTTTATCTGTAAATGGGGCTATTGAATCATGATTAAATAAGCCAACCCATGGAAAACACTAATAGCAGTGGAAAGCTTGTATTAGGTTGGTGCAACAGTAATTGCAGTTTTCACAATTATTTTTAATCTTTTAACCCACAACTACTTTTGTACCAACCTAACAAATTATCAGTAAATGATCGGTATTACTTTCACATATATACATGATTTGTCTGTCTTTAAGTATTATTGGTTGCCTCTCTAAAATGTATTTTACAGCCTGTCACTGTGTTATGCTTCCTGCTTATTTTTAACAATAACCTCACAAATTCCGTCTGGATCATTGCCGTAATCTCCCAAATGTTTGTCAGTTACCCAGTGATGTCAGATTAATGTGTAAAGAAATATTTTCTAAAAGGTATTCAGTTAAATCTTGGTCTTTTTTAATGTATCATCAGAGAAAATGTTATGTAGTATAAATTCTGAAAGCGTATTATTTTATATGGTCTTGTTGGAGATCCATATGCATTTTAGCAAAATACAACTCCTGGGCAGAAGTGCCATTAAATTTGGTTTAATAATTTCACAAGTTTATTTTAGCACAAATAAATTTGTTCCAACAAAACCATATTATTACTGTTACTAACTAATGTTTTTAGAAACGTTGTAAAACCACTGTAATTGTTCTATCTTGAGTTAATAATTTTATCTTAGAGTGTAGGCAGGGTTTCTAACATATTCATGGGATTTCTGGGTAATGGGGTTATCACAAGTACACACAAACACAGATATGCATCAAATATTATCTGTGTAACTAAACAGAAAATAGCTTGCACATATGAACTGAGTTTCAAATAAATGTAGTTGCTGTTATTATTAATCCTATACTCATCAAAATGTGGTATTTAATATGTTGTACTTTAATATTATATAAATGTTAAAATATAATTTAAATCATTTGAAACTCCATAATATATCTCATTGCTAGAAACAAAAAGGGTAAAAGCTACTTTTAAGGACAAAAGAGCCAAGGTTGGACATTAGCTAAACATGAACTGAATCTCTGTTCCTTCATCAAACCATAACAGAATTCACTATCTATATGACCGTAGATAAATCATTTAACTTTTCTGAAAACTCACTATCAGGCTGTCATGAGCATGAAGTTTGGTAACGGCAGTAAAGATTTCTAGCGTCCACAACATCAAGTATATAATAAAGTGTTAGTTCTTTTCTACTTTCCTTCTGCTTCCCAAGTATAATTTTGTCAGGTCATAGACTTATCTTTTTGATGTCTATATTCATTGCACATGTAGTTCATTAGATACTTTATAATAAATTTTTTGGGAAAGCCAAAAAATGTATGTATATATATATATATATATGACTTGTATTCATCTTTTGTTATTGGTATATATTGAGTATTACAATTTTAATACAATTTTTTCCTTTCTTAAAATGTGTATACATTTTTTTGGTACCTTGTGTATGTAGTAGCTCTCCAATCAATATTTGCTAGGATGAACTGATTGTAAAATTGGGATGGTAAGATGTTACAAAAAGTTGTTAAAATAGAAATAAAACATGCAAACAATAATCATATTAATAAAATGTTTATGGAACATTAGTTTTCATTTATTAAATAAAGATGAATATTTGTTCAATTTGTTTTATGTATATGTAAATATTTTTGCATTATATTTGCATAGGCACTTATCAAAAATTTGTGCCAAAGGAAAAATTTGTTTTAGAAAAGAGAGCAAAGGATGTTTCATTTAGTGTCACAAAAAAACCCTGCCTCAAATCAGGACCTTCGTTCTGTTTCTGAATGTTTCTCAAGCACTAGAAGAGTGCCTTGCACAGACTAGACACTTGATTAATACTCTTTAAATAATTTAAATTTCCAGGCCTAAACCTAATGTTGCATGAACATTTATCACAAAAGTCTTAAATTAGCAGTTATAGAGTATTATTTCATGGGTAACTAAATTATAGTTTAATTTCCAAAAGAAAAACTAACTTATTTGCACTTATAGCATACTTGTATCAGAGGGCTATGATTTGGATATAAAGCTTACCTGAACCTCTACCACTGAGTATTAGTTTTGGTTCACCTGTTAAAGGCACCATGGGAATGACCAATATCTAACTGAGATCCATTAATACATTTTATAATTTTGTTGATCACCCAAAATTGTATTTGTTTTTATAGAACGACTTTGGGAAAATACTGCAATTAATCATCCTCAATCGTCGTGAGTACTTATACATAACACATTTTATCTGAAAAAATCATGAGCTTGTATACACTATTATTTATCCCTAGGCACACTCTTTAATCCTGAGAAATATCAAAGACCAAATTAATAAAGAATTGTATTCTAAACCAACTATTTTTACAATGTTACTTATCTATTTAATAGACTTTCTATTTGTTATATTTCAGCTTTAATCAACATGTAAATTGTGGTAAGGTAATTTTAGAACAAAATCTATACCAAAGCTATTTTTTATAAAGCCACTTCACAGAGTGAAAGACCACAGTGTTGTAGAAGGAGAATGTGCTCTCCAGCTGAGCTAAAAGCAATGGAACATGTGTTTTCTATGTAGTCATGACACCGGGATGTTGATTGACAGTTTGATGGTCTTGAGGACCAGCACCCTTGACAGAGACTCTGAGATCTGTGAATCAGGGAGGACTGGGCAGCATTAAGATTTAAGGGCCATGAGAATAAAGGAAACAAAGTAGAGAGAGCCTTATCTCAGGAGAAGGATAGAGTTTTCTGAAATGCATACATCAGTAAAAGAAGCAGCAATGGATGAGTGTAACAACTGCCTCATGAAGAAGCCAGGTTATTAAGTGCTCCCAATTTGGAGAATGTTGTCTACCTCCACAGGAGATATTTAATGTTTAAAATTCAGCACACTGATTTTCTAGGGAGGTAGATGGTTTTCATTTTTCTGTTTAAAAGACTTTGAGCTTTTGTAACCACTTTCAAAATAATTGTCCTTTTCAATTTTACCACCTCATATTACTGAAAACAACGGTTTAAAATGCAATTACATTTCAAAAGAATAAAAGAATATCTCCATAGTTCAAAGCTTAAAGAGTTAAGCTTTGAAAAATGGTCAGTGTTCAAATAAATATTTTCCACATGCTTCATTGGAGCTAAATACTTAAATTCACCCTCTTTTAAAGAAGTTTTGTTGTTTAAAGTTTCATTAAAAATTCTACATATTTTAGAAATTTAATTTGAGATAACTTCTATATCTGTGCTTTAAGATCTCATTTATGTTCTAATTCTGAAACCCTATTAATCATCCATTAGCTTCAGAGGTAAACTTATTTATATACTCATCAATTTACTTTATTATTTATGTAATATTCAGTAAAGTTAGTAATTATTTATGATTGTCAATAGCTAGTTATAGCAAATAATTATGGTTAGTAATTGGTATTGATGGTTAATAATGTTATTAATCTTCATTTATTTAAATTTATTCATGAATCATTTGATATCGAGTCAAGTCTTTTTTTAAATATAATTTCATTAATTGAAGTCCTGTATGAATTTTCCAACCCTGTCCAAGCTGCGTTACCTATTAGTTTATATTTCAGTTTCCTTAAAGAAGAGTCAGGCCATTTCTGTTGTATCATTTTGCAGTGTTTTCTGCCATCTAGAAAGTCACGGTTTTTCAACATTTTCTGAGCCACCTTCTCCAATTGCCTATACAATTCTTTCAGTTTACACAATTTTTGTTTCAATAACTTTCTAAGTTATTTTTAAAACATTCTGAAACCAGGATTCTTCCAGATTGTTAAGAGTTTTGCCTAGTTCTACAGCCTGCCCAGCCCATTCCTAATTCAATGTATTTTCCTTCCCTTACACTTATCAAGACCATCAGAACCATGAAAACTGCAGCTCTCTTTGCATACACATTTTATTGGTTTATCCAGCGTTTAATGTAATAACACAATTAAAGCTAATAAAATATACTAACATTAACAAGTTTAAGAATTAAGTAAACTTTTCCTATTGCTGTTCCAAATCATGACAAAGGGAGGCTTAAACAATACAAATTATCTTACAGTTTTAGATGTCTGAAGTCCAGATAGGTTTTACTGGGCTGAAATCAAGGTGTGAGCAGAAGTGTGTGTGGTCCAGCTGGATGCTCTATGGGACAACATTTTGCCCTTTTTCACTTCTAAAGGCCACCTGCAGTACTTTCTGGTGACTTCCTCCATGGCCAAAGCCAGCAGCTCAGCATCTTCTCTTCTCTCTGACCTTTGTTTACCTCCTATCTCTGTCAGTTTGACCCTGTGACTTCTAGTTTATAAGGGTCCTTGTGATTAGTTGTACCCACCTGAATAATACAGGATAATCTTGCATCTCAAAATTCTTAACACATCTGCACAGTACTTTTTGCCATGTAATAAAAATACAGTCAAAGGCTCTGGAGATTAGAATGTGGACATCTTTGGAGGCATTATCCTGTGTACCATACTAGCCGCACATCTCATCTCTTAGAAAAGTACACCCAGGTGCTACTCAGTAGAGAGCAACCTGCAAAACTTCAGTGGTTACTGTGGTTTCAGCATCTGTAGGAAAGTTTTAAAGAGGGAAAGGAGAGTGTCTAATAATGTATAAAATCCGTTAAATAGAAGCCTATTAATATATCCTCCTCTGAATGTATATTACATTTTATATTTTATTATCTTACTTAATTGACATTCTATCATGAAGAATTTTCCATGTTAATAGAGCTGCCATAATATTTATTTCATATTAAGAATGAAATAAGTTTATTTAATAATTTTTGCGCTGACAAGATTTTATATTTTCTAGTATTTGTGTTTTTTCTTTTCTTTTGCAATCAAGGATACACTAAGCATCCCTATACATCTCCCCTTAGTCAAATATTTTTTAAGACATAATCTACAAAATCTACTTTAAGAGGAATAAATTGATGAAAAAGATGTTACCACTGAATCCATACAAATAGTTCTCCAAAATGACTGTCACAAAATACATTCTCATCTTCACCTTAACATGCCTTTTCTACACACAATTGATAAAATTAAACTATATTATATTTTCTCAATGTGATTACTGAAAAATGTTTTATTGCTTTAATTTACCTATCACTATTTATGAATAGAGAAGAAAAATTTGTCCTGTGTAAGTGCATTTAAATAAGACCTTCAAAGACCATCAAGCTAAAGTGACTCAAAATAGTAGGTTATAGTGCTGTTGTGGTGCTGCCAGAAACTGTTCTGTCGCACCACCATTTGAGGTTCAGCTACAGCAGCAACTAAGGATGAGCAGCTTGTTTCAGTCCGGTAACTGCAATACGGCCTGGCCATGAGCAGTGATCAGGGCGGTAGGAAGAATAGGAGCGAAGGTCTCCAACTGATTGTTTCTGGGGCATCACTCGGCACTGTCCCTCACAGTCTGAACTCCTCTAATTATTTAGCATTTTCTGAGAAAGATTCTCCAGCTAACTTCACAACTAATTCTATATTATTAAATTGATTCTATGAGATATCATATACATATGTATATATAGAAGGTGCCAAAAAATGTATACACATTTTAAGAAAGGAACAAACTATTAAAATTATGCTGAAGGTAAGCACTTCTGAGAACCACTTGTAATTGTAGAAGTCAAACGTGACTTGTATTCATCTTTTGCTATCGGTATATATTGAGTATTACAATTTTAATACAGTTTTTTTCTCCTCTTAAAATGTGTATACTTTTTTTTGACACCCTCTGTATGTGTGTGTATATATGCATATATATGTGTGTGTGTATGTGTGTGTGTGTATGAATTTCTATTGAGTCACCTATTATCAGTTTTAGTTGCTTAGAGGTAATAATCGGATATAAATTACACATTTTCCCCACCTGTATTCAGGGCTCATCTTCTACTGTATTTAAGGGTTGTAGTGCAGATAACAAAGTATATATGCAAATCCCTTAGCACAGTATGTTTTATGCAGAAAACTGTCTATTTTAATTAGATAGCAAACAATTTACACAGGTCGTAAGAGGAATGATGTCTCTAGTGACCCAGCATAGGACCCAGTATCATTAAGTTTTCAACATATAGGAGGCTCTTTATGGTTTTTTCATTCAATATATGTTTATTGAAGACTTGCTATGTGCCAGACAATCGTTGAGAACATGGGATGGATTAAGGTGCATGTGAGATAAGAGTTCCTGCAGGAGAGCAATGCAGTTAACTAACAACAGAATTGTAGTAGGTTCAGATAAAGGAAGTGATAAGAGGGACTGGTAGCATTTCCAATTTTAAATACACTAGATAGGGCAGGCCTCAAAGGGTGATGATATTTGAGATTACTAGAAAAAAAGTGAGGGATTGTGCATGGAAACATCAGAGACAAAAAATTTTCTAAAACGAGTAAAATCAATGCAAAACCCCTACAATACACATGGTATGCTAAGGAGTTATTTGTGTAGAGTTTTTAAGGGCAAATCAGTATGTGGAAACATATTTTACCACACACAGATATGACTACTGTAGCTAAATTATTTCATATTAAAAATAATCAAAATGATATTCATGAAAAACAGCCATTAATCATTTAATTTAGATCAGTAAATGAAATTTCTTACAAGCAACTATCAATTCTTTACTTTCTTAACATTATTCTATAAGTTACATAAAATGTTGTTGGCTATGTTTTGGGAAGTAAAATCAGGACATATTATCTGAGAACTTTTTTTTTTCTCTCAAGATAATTTAGAATCTATTCACCTCCAAAATACCAAATAATATATAAGAAAAAGAAAAAAATAGTTTAGGCTGATTTTTATTGCTTTCTTTCCTTTTTCCCTTCCTTCCCCCTTATTTATGATGTTTCTTGGAATTCTGATTAAATGATGTATCTTAAATTAGTCTAAGGTCTTAATAGTGAAGTATTTTAAATTCAGAGACATGTAAATTAATTATTGTATTAACAATAATTGTAATAATTAGGTCAACCAAAATATTCCTTCATAAAGTATTACATGTAGTAATTTTATATTAATAAATATGAACATTATTTTATCCATAATAACCAATATTAGTGCTTCTCAAACTTTATATATCTAAAAATTACTAAAGGAATATTATAAAAAATACATATTCTGATTCAGTAGTTCTGAGATAGAAGCTGAAATTCTGCATCTTAGCTCCTTCTTGATGCCAGTGGTTCATGGAGCATATGCATTGAGAGATATTTTAATGTATCAGAAATGTATGAATAATTTAATATGCATGGAATATATTAACAAAGTATATAATATACCATGAGAGTTCACACTGCACAAGTAGCAATTTATTTCCAGTTCTGAATATATGAAAACAAGATGCTGCCATAGATATTATTTAGCTTCACTGCAGAGATAGTGATTTTAAACAAATTTCTCAAACACAGTAATTTCTGCAAATATCTAACATCATGATAGGGTAAAACATATGTCCATAATTATTTTTAGTTGATAATCAATTAATAAGCAAACTTTATCTAGTATTAATATTGCTGTTCTCTAAAGATATGTGAGAAACATAGAGCGATAATGTTTACAATGTATATTTTTGCACGTTAGAAATCCCTTTTTATAAACATCTAATTAATTAATTAATTAATTAAGACACCCTACAAAATAATTTCTACCCTCTTTGAGGTTTTCATCTAGGGTAAGAAATAGTTTTCAGAAGGGAAAAAAATTACAATTCATCTATGTAAATGCACACCTGTCATACAGTGAAGATAAGAAAAATAATATAGCAATATCATAAACTTTATTCTGTATAAAATTTTGCTGTAGATATCTGTCTTACATCAAAGATTGGCACTTTATATTAGCATTTACATAAAAACTGTAATAATGTAATCAGATGTAAATTATTTTGAGTAGTGGCTGTCCTTTTTCCTTTAATGGCTTATGAGGATATGTATGGTTTTAATTAGAATTAACTTATTTTGGACAATGAGTTGTTCTTTAGAAATGCATAAGATCAAGTTCACAGAGTAACTCATTGTTCCTTAAATAACCACAGTTTTTTTATTTTGCCTGAACTTCAAAATATTACTTTTTACATCTGTTTTTAATTTTTTAAATCCAATGACACTACCATGTAAACTAGTCAATAGGTTATGAACTCCTTTGCATAGACTTTTAATATATGCTTTAATATCACGAGAAGTAGAATTCTAGGAAATAGATGTATCTCAATAAAAGATCCTTGACTGAATACATCTAATGATGTTAATTTTCACTTTTTCCTCTTTATAATACAATATTCAATGTCCTTATCCAATTCTCTTTGGAGGATACTCTACTTCTCCAAGCCATCTCCTAAGGTACTAAATACTTTAATTTCTCAATTACCATAACATCCTAGACAAGATGCTATGCAAATTTTCCCTCAGGCAATACATTTCGACAGAATACAAAAGTGTTGTATATTTATACTTTAAAACCTATGTAACTTTATTAATAATTCTCACCCCAATAAACTTTAATTAGGAAAACAAAAAAAACAACAATAAAAAAGGAAATATAAAGCCTGCAAGAAGTAACTTTTCTTATGAAGAATCATTAATAAAACAATGTTAATGATATATCTTTGGTAACTCTGGCATAATATAAGAAATTGATATGTATCTTATTTTGTTCCCTAGTCCCTACTTACTCAATCAAAAAAGTATGCAAGTCAATGAAGTGAATTCCTTTAGAATATGGCAATGAGAAGTGAGACGGAAAATGCATTATAATACATTTCTTTCCAAGTTCACAAGAGGTCCTGACTCTATTCTATAGTCAATGTAAGTGTTCATACACTCATTATATTAAAATTATAATATTTATTGTTGAGAATATATTGATCATCTAATTTTTAACCTTTATTTTATAAATGCATTAACTGAGACAGATTGCTGAAGTGATTTAGTGAATGGTACATTAATAGTTAAAAACAAAGCAAAAGTTACAATCTTCCTGACCTTTATTCACTTTTCCCAATACACTTAGAAGATGGGGGCCCACATAGCGTATACTTATAGAATTTGGTGTGAAATTAAATGAGCAGATTTTTTATCCTAGATTGTATGAGCTATTCATACACTTGAAAAAATGGTTTTCAAATCATTAAAAAACAAAAACAAAACAACAGCAGCCTTCTTGTTTAAAAAGTTTGAGATCCATTCATGTATAATTTTTAATAAGTGAAGAATACATTTTAGATATTTTGAACACAATGGATTTACAGTAAATTCTTGTTTTCCAAAAATTGTAGAGTATTAACAAATGTGAAAGAAATTCATTTTGTATTGTCCTTTATTTTAATGGTACACTATTCTTTCTTAACTACCATTATCAAAGAGATTGAGGTTTAAATAAAGTCATAAAATGAGTTAATTTTATTCTGTAACTCAACCAGGAGAATAATTATATTTTGCCTGTGTTAATACTAGATGCATCAAATACTAGATATAATGTATTTGTATCTAACATTTATCTAAGCCTTGAAATACTTATCCAGTACCATACTAACTAATTTCAAAATAAATTAATATTTTATGACTTATAATAGTTTTTAAAAACTCTTACAAATTATAAAAAGGGTTAACCTTTGTGGGAGAGAGGCTGGGCATCCTATTATATGTAATCTCCTAAAACTAACTTAAGAAAAAGAAAGTAATTTATATTCCCTTGACTAAAGTAAATTATAATTATGTTTGTGTAGATGAATGGGAAAACATTGCTTTAAGAGAAGGCATGTTTATCCACATAGAAATAAAACAGGATATTCCTACAATCTCATTAACTTATCACTAACAATAAATATTATTTTCAGAGCTTAGAGAAAATGAACAAAAAAAAAAATGAGAGGTGCAGTTGGAAACTAAAATTCCTCGATAAAAATAATCATCAAAGGATTCAACATAGTTGCAAATTGTGGTATAATTTTAAAAAAATGTTAGTCCTGCTTAGTTCTCAAGTATCTTATAGTATCTTTCTTTCATTTTAAAGAAATTATATAATGAAATGCCATATAGTTCTCTTCTTTTCTGTATCTTTATTTCTTTCTTATCCTTTGAACACTGTTATTCATTTCAGTTTACTATTTTTTCTTATAATTTTTGTCTTTCAGTTTACTTTTCCTAAACAGAAAACACCTTTTTTTTTTTAATTTATTGGGGTGACAATTATTAGTAAAATTACATAGATTTCAGGTGTACAATTCTGTATTACATCATCTATAAATCCCATTGAGTGCTCACCACCCAGAGTCAGTTCTCCTTCCATCACCATACATTTGATACCCTTTACTCTCATCTACCACCCTCTTCACCCCTTACCCTCTGGTAACCACTAAACTATTGTCTGTGTCTATGAGTTTTTGTTTCTCATTTGTTTGTCTTGTTCTTTTGTTGTTTTTGGTTTATGTACCACATATCAATGAAACCATATGGTTCTCTGCTTTTCCTGTCGGACTTATTTTGCTTAGCATCATACATCCATCCATGTTGTCAGAAATGTTCCTATATCATCCTTCCTTACCACCAAATAGTATTCCATTGTGTATATATACCACAACTTCTTTATCTATTCATCTATCGAAGGACATTTTGGTTGTTTCCATGTCTTGGCCACCGTAAACAAAGCTGCAATGAACATTGGGGCACACGTGTCCTTATGTATAAATGTTGTCAGATTTTTTTGGTAGATACCCAGGAGAGGGATTGCTGGGTCATATGGTAATTCTATTCGTAATTTTTTGAGAAACCTTCACACTGCCTTCCATAATGGCTGCACCAGTCTGCATTCCCACCAAAAGTGTATGAGGGTTCCTTTTTATCCACAGCCTCTCCAACACTTGTTACTATTTGTCTTGTTGATGATAGCCATTCTGACTGGAGTGAGGTAATATCTCATTGTGGTTTTTACTTGCGTTTCTCTAATGATTAGTGATGTTGAGCATTTTTTCATATGTCTATTTGCCATTTGTATGTCCTCTTTGGAGAAATGTCTCTTCAGGTCGTCTGCCCACTTTTCAATTGGGTTATTTGTTTTTTTGTTGTTGAGTTTCATGAGTTCCTTGTATATTTTGGATATTAATCCCTTATCAGAGGCACTGTTTGCAAACATCTTCTCCCATTCAGTTGGTTGCCTCTTTATTTTGTCAATGGTTTCTTTTTTTTTTTTTTTTAATTTTATTTTATTAAATTTAGTGGGGTGACAATTGTTAGTAAAATTACATAGATTTCAGGTGTACAATTCTGTATTACATCATCTATAAATCCCATTGTGTGTTCATCACCCAGAGTCAGTTCTCCTTCCATCACCATATATTTGATCCCCCTTATTATTTATTTATTTTTTTTGCTGTGCAGAAGCTTTTAAGTTTCATATAGTCCCATTCGTTTATTTTACCTTTTACTTCCATTGCCTTTGGAGTCAAATTCATAAAATGCTCTTTGAACCCAAAGTCCATAAGTTTAGTACCTATATTTTCTTCTATGAAGCTTATTATGTCAGGTCTTATGCTTAAGTCTTTGATCCATTTTGAATTAATTTTGGTACATGGTGACAGATAGCAGTGCAGTTTCATTCCTTTGCACGTGGCTATCTAATTCTCCCAGCACCCTTTATTGAAGAGGCTGTCTTTCCTCCATTGTATGTTTTTAGCTTTTTTGTCAAAAATCATCTGTCCATATTTATATGGTTTTATTTCTGGGTTCTCAATTCTGTTCCATTGGTCTATGTGTTTGTTTTTCTGCCAATACCATGCTGTTTTAATTATTGTAGCCCTGTAGTACAAGCTAAAGTCAGGGAGTGTGATACTTCCAGTATTGTTCTTTTTTCTTAAGAATGCTTTGGCTATTCGGGGTCTTTTGTGGTTCCAAACAAATCTGATGACTTTTTGTTCTATTTCTTTAAAAAATACCATTGGGATTTTTTCAGTAGGGGGTGTCTTTCAGTAGGGGGTGTGAATAAACTGTGGCACATCCAGACACTGGAATACTATTCAGCACTAAAAATAAATTAACTATTATGCTTGCTTTTCATTTTAGTAAATGCATTTGAACACTTGAGAACAAAGGATCAGGAAATCCATATTTAAAGTTGAATCCATATACATATGCACATATATACATATACCTATTAGTAAATGTAATCTTAAGCTGTAGGAAAAAAATATTTCTTATTTTTTAACATTTATTCTTCTGCAAAAAATACTTTCTACAAAAAACACAGAAAGTATTACACATTATAAAATGGATGAGATATTTGAAAATGTGTAAGAGATATTTTGAGTGATATTTGATATTTTTGTTAAAGTTTGATAGACAACGATGTGATAGAAAGCACAATCTTAGATACCACTCTACTTTTATCTGTGAAATAAGTTATTTTTAAAACTAAAATTTTTGTCCGTTAAATAACACATTATTTTCTATATAATTGATGACATTTGCTTTTTAAAGCAGGTTAACAATGTAAGACATTGAATTTTCAAATGTGGCTCACATTGTTTATAAAAATATAGGAATATATGAGTTATTATCTTATATTTGGGGAAATATCTATATATTGAGGATTTCACAAAGATCCAAAAACAAAAGGACATATTTTTGAGATTTGAATATTTTTCGGATTTGAATATTTTTCTAGACTGAGACCACATGTGTCAATATGAATTAGTTTGTTCCCTACACTCTGCTTAGAAAAGATAAAAGTGTGGATTTACACCTAACTTTATTTTTTGTTTCAGGGCTCTCTTGCAGAGAAATTTAATAGAGACAGTTGTCTGCTCAGCTGACAAAGCATCACTTATCACAATAATACACTTATCAAGACTTGCTTTAAGACCATCACCACTCTCAACTACCAATAGTAGATTCTATAACAACTATGGCTAACACCAAATTTGAAGATCCAAGTTGAACCCTTTAAACCCATATCCCAAATCTTGTAACAAGATCCTCTATTTCACCCTTCTGAGACACCACTAAGACACTGTTAAGGTAATGTTCTCCCCTACTCCCTTCCTGCAATGACTTCTAGGTAAAGCAATCTCCTTGTTGGTAAATGTTTTTAACTTTTTTTTATTTTTTCCCCTACTCCAAGGCTAAAGAAGACTTCTCTGCATTAGTGAAATTCAAAGCAGCGTTGCAGTGGACACTGAAGACTCAGCCAAGTGGCAAACTCGTAAATAAACCTGGGTCAGGGCAGTGAAACTTTTTGGATGCTGGGAAACCTAACTTGCCCCAGGAAACTCAATGAGCAAAGTCTCACAAAGCTGTTCCTGTGAGAAAGAAGGCCCGGTCATGCCTCCCTCTTGTAGTCCGTCTGTCATTCATACTCGTCACCTTCATATGGCTAATTATTTTGTAGGGAATATTTTTTTGTCCCCATCCTGGAATAGAAACCCCAATGCAATGTTGCTTATCTGCTCAGGGAAAGTTGTTTTAATCATATGATAACAATTTATTCCTATCTTAAAATAGTTTATTTTTAAGCTTCTCACTGTCTTTCCTCTTCTATATAAAGTTCAACCTACTGTATTTTAGCATGTGTGTATTAATAAATCAACAGGGAAACATTGAAAATAATTACTTCATGTTAATTCTACTTACCAAATATTTGCCACATGTTGAAATCTGTGTGAATCATGTTTCTCCTACAGGAAGCTTCTGAAAAAGCCAAAATTATCCACCATCTGGAGGAAAAACCACAAAGAGTGCATTTTTAGTGTGAAATTCTTTGCTGACTTTAGCTGATTTTACACCTTTATTTCCTTTTATTTTCATTTACACACCTAAGAAATTTTATTTTTGTTTATTTTTGCTGTAATGAATATTGTAGTAAGCCATTTTAAGTCCAGTTGAAATATAATCATGTAAAATAAGTAACACTCATTCACTTTTATTCCCAGGTATTTGTACAGAAACTCCTAAATAACAGAACCTTGAAGTGAGTTGAGGTAGCAAATTTGAAGCAGAAAAATAACTATTACTATAAAATCTTAATCAGCTAGAAATTGTAAGTAGCCAGAATTCATTAAAGATTGTTTGAATTCCTACAAACGATACGTATATATGTAGCTACACACATTTAATTCAGGAAAATGTTTCTGTAAGACTATTTATGGTAATAAGAAAAATACACAAGGGTATAAGTAATTGGGATGATATTTATATGTAACTAAGTACATGGTAAATGTACATAGACTGAGCAGTTAAACCACTTTGTTATAATGGAATGACACCTATATTATGTAAAATATAGTTGTCATTTATATTATGTAAAACACCAAATTCAGTGTCAGCCAAATTTGTGTTTGTTTTTTTCAGTTTTCCTGTTTTGTCATTCTGTGACAAAATTATAGGATAGCAATAACGAGAAGGTTAAAGGCTTTTTCAGGAAAAGAAGAGATACAATTTTATGGTAAAAAATGCTTACTCTATTTGTGATGTATCAAGTGAGATTTATGTGAACATTTTTTTCTTAAAGTGACAAATATCTAAATTCCATAAAACTATTCAAAATTTACCAAATGTTTATTAAATATTTAGTAGCATGTTAAGTAAATTCTGACAAATTCTCAATAAAAAAATAGTGATAGTTTACTTAACACTTTTAAAAACATTGAGTTACCTGTAAATGAAATAGGAATAACTGGAAAATCCATTAATTTAATAACTAACTTATATGTATGGGTTTTGGAATCATATAAACTTCAGTAAATTATTCTTTGTAATAATTTGCTGCTTTATCTATTATCTCATGATATTTAATCCTTTCTCATAAGGTTTTCACATATCCTCGTACATTGTTTTTTAATGACTTTAAATAAAACCACTATCTAAAATTAATTAGACATTATAAAATGCTGTATAACTACTTATTGTGTTTATATCATGGTAACATGCAGATTCATCCGCCATGAATTGTGCACCTTTCTTTGTAATTCTATATGGCATTTTCCCGAAAAAAAGACCTAGCAGGAAAATCAGCTCTAATGCGTCTTTTGGAGCAAAAATTAATATAAGACCCGGTCTTATTTTACTATAATATAAAACTGGGTCTTATATAATAAAATATAATATAAGATAGGGTCTTATATTAATTGCATGTCACCTTCCCTAGGCCATGCTACACTGATATTTAGTCAAAATGTCTGAATGTATTTGTGAAGGCATTTTTTTTTTTCCAGGAGCTTACCATTTAAACCAATAGACTGAGTTAAGTGGCTTACCTTCCATAATTTAGGTGGGCCTCAAACAGTTGAATACATTAAAGATAGGACTGATATTCCCTGAGGAGAAAGAGATTCTATAAGAAATCTGCTTTCAGAATCCAACTGCAACATCAACTCTCGCTGGGTTTCCAGCCTGCTAGCCTAGCCTGCAAATGTTGGTCTTGCAGGCCTCCACAATCACATAAGCCAATTCCTTTCTCTCTCTCTCTCTCTCTCCCTCTCTCTTTGTCCCTGCCATTCTCCCCCCACATTTACCATACTGGTTCTCTTTCTCTGGAAAACCCTGACTAAAACACCAACTTACCTATGTGTATTATATACATTTATTTTGAAAACATTTTAGGAAAGACATTTGTCATTCAGGTAAACTTTGACTATCTACTATGTGCCAGGCATTGTTAGGTGTAGATAAAAATAGATAAATAAGGCATGGGTTATACTGGGATGGCTTGAAAAGTCTATTTTAAGATATTTATATCTGTATAGATATAGATATACATGAAAACACTATTTAGATATAGATATCATATAGTTTTACATATAGATATAGAAAACACTAGATATAGATATACATGAGAACTACTCTTTAGAATAAATAGTGGTACTCTGTATATTGAAATAGAGAGATAAAAGTGCACAAAACATGAAAAAGAATGACTCTCAGTAATTAACGGAACGTGTTAATGAATGAACTATGAGGTAGGAAGTTTATTGCATTAAGCTAGGGAAGAAATGATAAAGTCCTGAGCTAATAGAGATGGAGTTAAGGTGCCATATTTACAAACATTAATGAGATTGATTTGGGTAGATTAATTGAGGTAATGGAGATCACTATACTGACTTCCGTTGAGATTTCCAGCTTGGGTCACAGGTGAATAAGGCTACCTAAATAAGACACACCAATAAAAAGAAGAGATTCAGAAGACAATATAATAAACTACATGTTGAGGATATTACATTTGAGACACTAGTAAAGTCACTATATTCTGTAAATGTATTTACTTTTTCCAGATTTAGCTGTCACTAGATAGGGGCCTTGATTATTGAATTTCAACCAGTGAGACAGCGATCTTTCCCAGTTATGGACAAATGAGAGAATTCCTGCTATATTCCCTGGCTAAGGGATGAAAATCTGCCTTAATCTTTTCCTAGGGCATTAGAATTAAAATCCTTTTCATTGAAGAGTATTGTTTTCTTGGATATTTCCTTGGATTTCTTGTATAGGATATTTATAACACAATCCTCATTAAAAAGACCAACTTCATGATTCATTTCTTTCTGGATACTGAATACAAAGATACTCATTATTAGAGAATTTACAGGTATTTTCCTCTATGACTTTCTTTCTTGTGCACATAGTTATTTGTGGGATATTACAAAGTGAGAAAGCTTCTTCCCTTATTTTTTTTCCTTTGTTGTTCTTATTTTGCTTCTCTCTTTGGTAAAGGTACATAGATATATATATATATTCGTAATTTTTAAAAAATTAAGAATATTAAACTAGGAATCACTAGATTATGTTCACATTCTGACTATGTACAGCTCTGAACTATACAATATTGGGCAGATTAGTTAAAAGTGAGAAACTGTGAGCTATATATTTATAGTCTATCTCATATGATTGTTGTAGGAATAAAATTTGATGTATATGAACACTTTTAGAAAATGGATTTGAACATTGCAGATATTCATTAAAATTTAGTGAATTAATAGTTGTGAAAATTTTTAAATCTGTTACTCTAAATTTCTGAAAATTCCTGCTCCCCTTAGGTGAACATTTTAATTTTATCTTTAAACATAAATAAGTAAATTCAACTCCTTTTGTTTGCAAGAAGAAACACACGTAGATCACCATAGTTAAGAGGGGTTCATTTAAGGGTGGGTGGGCAAGTTCTTACTGTAATATTGATATAGGGGTATCTTATGGATTCGATTAATATCTCCCTTCTGACAGTTTTTCTTTGTCACCACTTGTCTGCTCAACCCGTTTTATCAGCCTAGTGTCTGTCCCTGTCTATGTTTCTCAATTACAGATACCCCAAGAAGCAGAATTTGTTTGACTAGGTAATCACTACTATCAACAAGCAATCCCCTTAAGCAAAGTGTTTTTCCAAAAAAGTGACACTAAGCAAACTAACATGGATGACATGGGGAGGGCACCACTTCCAATTTAATCAACTCCGACCAAGTTGGCAGTATCATATGTAATGAAGCCTGGAAATTTATCTGAGTGCGATCACCTCTGGCTGCTTGCTGTTCAGGTATCTTAAGACTTTCAGATTCCTACTAGAAAAATAGTTTAGATATTCTAAATTTTATAATTTTGTCAACAAGGAAAATTGCAGTGGGAATTTTTATGGATTAATAATTATAAAGATATATGCAAAGAAATAAATCTTTCTATTAAAATAATTCAACAAGAACAAGAAATTATACCAGAGGGAATAAAGCAGGGGAGACACAAATTCAGAGTTTAGGTAGGAGAGAGATTTTGTAACAGTTATTATGGGAATGTAAATTGTATCAAAATAGTATCAACATGCTGCATGAGCGTATTTGCAAAATGTTTTCCTCAGAAGAGCCATATGTCAAGAATGCTGTAGAACGATTCATGCATCAGGAAGAAAACCATATGATAAGTGTTAAAAGATCAATTTTTTTCCATTACAATCTGAAAACTACTTAACTATAAGATTCATGTTTTGGTAGCAACAATGGGGTAGACAGAATAATGCTACCCCTCCTCCCCACCGACCAAAAAAAAGTCTCTCCTAATCCTCAGAATCTATGGACATGCTGGGTAAAATATCAAAGAGGAATTACAGTTGCAGATGGAATTAATCTTGTTAATCGGCTGACCTTAAAATGGGGAGATTATCCTAGATACTCCAGGTGGACCCAATATAATAAAAAAAAGTCCTTAAAAATAGAAGAGGGAGGCAGAACAAGAGACTCTGAGAAAGTGATGTAAAGACACAAGCTGAATAAAACTGAGGGAACATAAGAACTTGGCCCACCATTGCTGGCTTTGAATATTGAGTAAAGGGGTCACAAACCAAAGAACGCTGGCAGCCTGTAAATACTAAAAAAGGCAAGAGATTCTACCTAGAAAAGATTAAGGTAACATATGGAATTAAGGTTTCTAATAAACTGACTTTAAAACAGAGAGACTATCCTGGATTATGCAGGTAGGCCCAATCTAATCATAAGGGAACTTCTAAATTGAAGTTCAACAGGGCAAAATGAGAGAGAGATGAGAAGATGCTTCACTGATGGCTTTGGCTATGGAATAGGGGGACAATAACCAGGTTTGCAGGAGATTTCTAGGAGCTGGAAAATGCAAGGAAATGGATTCTCCCTTAAAGCATCCAGAGGACACACAGTCCAGCCAACACCTTGATGTTAGCCCAGTAAAACTTATAATGAATTTTAAAAGCCTAAAGAATGGTAAAAATGATAAATTTGTGTAATTTAAAGTCACTACATCGGTGACATTTTGTTCTAACCATTATAGAAAACTACTGTAATGATTGTAATTTTTTTTTTTAACAATTCTAACATTTTTTAAAACTAATCAACTCAGTCCACAATTAGAATGAGACATGATACTTGCACTAAAGCTTTTAATCAAGTAGGGAGAGATTATAATGATAAATAAGGGGATGTGTGGATTATAATTAGAGACAAGAATAATTTTCCTAAAACATCTTCAGTTTATGTTAGACTTATTTAAAGCATTGATATCAGTAGAGTTAATAGTTTTATCCTAGAACTCAAGACAAAGATTCTGATTTATTGACCCTGGTGGAAAGCTTATTTAAAAAAACAAAAAACAAAAAACAAATAAAAACAAATAAACAAAAATAAAAGCAACTATTGAATCACTCTCTAGGGAAATAAAAAGTAGCAGGCAAACACAATGTGAGGGAACTCTCTGACCACAAATAGCCCAGGGCTCATGTTAAAAAAAGAAAAGCACTCTTTTGCATGTGGCTCTGTTGGTGGGAATGCAGATTAGTGCAGCCAATATGGAAGGCAGTGTAGAGGTTCCTCAAAAAATTGAGAATAGAATTACCATATGACCCAGCAGTCCCTCTCCTCGGTATCTACCCAAAAAAATCGGGTGATATTTTTCTGTAAAGATATATGTGCTTTGATGTTGATTGCAGCTTTATTTAAGGTGGCCAACACATGGAAACAACCAAAGTATCCTTCAATAGATGATTGGATAAAGAAGATGAGGTATATATACACAATGGAATACTATTCTGTCATAAGAAAAGATGGAATAATGCCATTTGCCACCACATGAATGGATCTTGAGATTATTATGCTAAGTGAAATAAGTCCAACAGAAAAAGTCACGAACCATATGATTTCACTGATATGTGGGATATAAAACTGAAAACAAGAAAGGAACAAGACTAACAAATGAAGAAATAATAACTCATAGATACAGACAACAGTTTAGTGGTTACCATAGGGTGGAGAGGAGAGGGGACAGTAGATGAGGGTAAAAGAGATGAAATATATGGTGATAGAAGGAGAACTGACGCTGGGTGGTAAGCACACAATGTGATATATAGATGATGTATTACAGAATTGTACACCTGAAACCAATGTAATTTTACTAACCACTGCCACTCAAATAAACTTTAAGTAAAAAACAAAACAAAAACAAAAGCATTATTTTAGTACCCATATTTATTTTATTTTGATTTGTCTTCAATACACTATACTTAGGTTCCAAACATATCTCCTCTTAATATGCAGATATTATTAGTATGGATGGGCAAGTGAGAATCCCATTTCCTTATTTTCTTAATTATAGTTTATAAATTAGATACCATATACAAGTACAGTTTCTTTGATTTCATCACATGTTATTTACATAGATTTACTGTGTCAATCATTGGTTGCTATCAGATGACTTGAGAAAAAGTTGACCCTTTTTCAAGGAGGGAAAGGGAATTAAAAAAAAAGCCTGAGGTACAACCTGAAATTTTAGAGAGCTGTTTAATGAAATGTGTTTTTGCAATAAAATATGTTAATTAAATCTTTAATCTCCTTGATCAAACAGATTGGTCCTGATTTTATGTGTAGTTTATGTATTGGACTTAACCAGGAAGAATTAAATTGACAAAAGTAAAATGTTCTCATATTTTAATCATGTGTGAAAACCTATGTCTATACAAATAGCAGAATATTTGTTATAATTTTGCTGTCAGATTTGGTATGTGCAATACCAGTTCACACAGTATTTGCTGCTATACTGTGGACTGGGTGTAATACACTCTTTAGTTTCTGCATATAATCACTGTATAGTTGGTATCAAACACATATAGATGAAAAACAAAAGTATTTATTTTCTGTAGCAGGCATCCAGCTCTCAATTTTACTTCAGTAAGTATGTTTATGTTATAATGACCATCTATTATTCTGCCATTTAACCATGTTTTAGGTAAATATATGTCCCAAGAAAAATGCTACCTAGTACATGTTTATTAATGTCCAAATATAATATAGCTTTTGAGATATCTGAGAAATATAGTCCAATTTGATATAAATATTTTAGATTGTTATCTGAAAATAATGCAAACATATTAATTCTTAACATATTATCAATTACTTGAGCTTCTCCTCTGCTTAGCAAAACATTTAATGCATGAAAATATATCTCTGTTTTACATAACAAGGGTTTTCAATTTTCTACTACGCTTTAATTGCTTATTTGAAGATAAGAGCTTTCAGAGAGTGCTTGATTTAAAGTAAAGGAGATCAAAGGGTAATGGAACCACAAAGGTGGCTGAAGTTAAACCATAGGATATTACAGTTTAATTGCATAATTTGAAGGTATAATGCAATTGAGAGTATTATACAGTGAAATTGAGTTGAAGACTCAATTATCTGAAAATAACCAAACCTGAGTTGCAGCATTATACTAAATTTTGTTCTTTTCTTATGCCTCCCTCCCAAATATACCCCATTATCTTCATATCCATCTTCTTGAAATCTGACATTAACATATGTCCACCATGTTTCCACACCATAATGTGTATGTGTGTGTGTGTTTGTGTGTGTGTGTGTTTACATGTGTGAGTGTGTGCGTGCATGTGTACATGTGAATACAAGAATATAATTAGGGTTTAGTGTCAGAGTATAAGTATATAATTATATTTGGGAAGTAAAAATCAGAAATTCCAGCATTAACCCAGTCTTTCAAAGAATACTTTCATTAAACTAATTTATACTTCTAATTAATTTGTATTAATTGGAGGTAAATGTGAAATTCTTTAGGTTGGTTTCGTCAACCACAAAAATAAATAGCCAGTTCTTTCACCAGCAAAGTGAGTTTATTCAGGAATAGCAGAGAATTGTAATTTTGGACAAGAAAGTTATGATGAACCACGGACAAGACCAAAGCGACGAATTGAAGATTAGCTTTTAGTAGGTTTTAGGAGGAAAATGGGGAGGATTTTTTTGAACAAAAGTTCATTGGAGAAGAACAAGAGTTCAAAGTATTGGCAGTTTCTCATTGGCTGCTGGCAGTGGTGAGTGAGTTATTAGTAAGACAATGAGGGATCTTCCATCCTTTTCTTAAAATCAGGAGATGAAATTCCTATGGGAAAAATGTCTGCCCTTGTCAAAATGCAGTCATCCCTCAGCATCTACAGAGGACTGGTTTCAAGTTCCCCAGGATACCAAAATCTATAGATGCTCAAGTCACTTGTACAAAGTGATATAGAAATTGTACATAACCTACACACATTCTCTCCTATACTTGAAATTGTTTCTAGATTAGTTATAGTAACTAGTACAATGCAAATGCTATGCAAATAATTGCTATATTGTATTTTTTAGGCAATAATCACAAGAAAAATATTTTCACATGTTCAGTGCAAATGCAACCATTATTGGCCTAGCTACATAGTACATATCATCAATAGAACTTTGTTCAAATATTTTCAATCCACAGTTGTTTGAATCTATGTATGCAGAAGAGGAACCTGAAGCTATGGAGAGCCTACTGTAATGCCTATCTTCCATGTTGTTATTGGTTATATACGCTGCAGTGAGTGGTACATATGTGAAAGCTCCCCCTTCAGGGCTTCCTGACTCCATTTTAAATAAGGTTGTCTTTATTTATTGTCATACCTTAAATTCTATATGTTTGGAAACTTTGACTCAAGATATAATTGACATTACACCATGCTCTTTATATATTAAACTTATAAGACAAATTCATACAATAGAATGCATTTTCATTTTTTTTAGGTTCTATACTGAGGAGCTGTATATAATCTGCTAATATATATCATACCAAAAAGAAGTGGTTCTTTTACATAACCTGCAAATATTTTGTCCACAAATATTGCAACGGGTTTTAGTCTCTAGTAACTTTAAATACATGGATCTACGCAAAAATAAATAAACAGAAAATTGATAAAAGTAGATAATTAGAGGAAAGATAAATACATTGTGAGGAAAAAGGAAAGAGGAATTGAGGATCGTGGCCTTGGAATCAGAAGAGAAACAAGGACAATTTAATTGTAAATAGGAAAAAGGATTGGAATGGACATTTGGAAGGGTACCAAGATAAAAGCAAAGAGTAGGCATAGGAAGTGAATGAAGTTGGAACGAAAAGGAGGTTTCTGTGCCAGAAGGAAGCAGTTATTGGGTTCTGAGCCAGATCGGGCTGTGAGGGTGGTGGCTTCTATTACAGGATTGAGTTATGGCTGGAGGGAACAGGATGTGGCTGGCCAGGAGCAGACATATTGGAGCAAAACTGCAGCATGTGAAGTGAGAGAAATGTGTTCAGAGCTGTCGGAGGCTATGGTTATTTAATCATAACTTTGTTCCTTCTGGTGCCAGAAGACTGATGGAACTCCTTCCCACAGAGGTCGAACAAATGGTTTTCTCAACTCACTTAGTCAATTACCCACCCTGTGAATAGAAGGTCAGGATGCTGACTAACCACAGTTTAAGACAAATGAGATGCATTAAATGTACAGTTGCTTACAAGGTTCCTATGACCTAACCGTTTTAGGGATTTAGATACTGTTTTGCTAAGATCAGACTAACTGAATGATCTCTGTTAAAATACTTGTTTCAATATTCTTATAATAAACTATTAAGAATTACATGAACTATTAAATGATAAACATTTAAAAGAGATACAATAGTTCATGATTAACATTCCTCAGTAGAAATAATTCTATCTCTTGAGTCAGAAAATGTGAAATTGAATCTTTGGTCTATTATTTACTATTTGAATTGATAATTTAACTAATTTATCAGAGACTCAGTATTCTACTATTAATGTTTAAATAGTAATATGAATTCCACATGGTACGTGTAATGATAAATTGGGACTAAATATTGTTTAGCACAGTACCTAGAATACATAATAAATGTTTGAGCAGGTATTTGGTAAGATCTCCCTGTAAGAACTCTCTTCCTAACAGTTCTTAAACTTTCCAAATTTTATCACACACATGTTCCTAAGCCATTCGTAGATTTATGATACATCCTTACTTAAAAATGATCCCCTTCTCTTGAATAGAGGATCTCTTTAATTAGCTGTTCAATTAATCAAACACTGATGTTTATTAGTTAGTAAAGAACTGATTCTTTCACAAGAGTTTTCAAATCATGCTTATGGCATTTTCTTGCACTCCTCTTCTGGACTCACTCACTGTTCTTATTTTCTGTAATTCTAATATGATGCAGCTTTCAAAATGTAAAAACAGATCATACTTTCCTACCATAATTGATATGTCCTATTATATTTAATAGCTCTTTATAATTAACAATACACTGATCTGCATTATACGTTGTACTATATCACATTTTTTCATTATCTCCCATAAATATCATATAAAGTTCTTAATTAAATGTGTCAAGCTTTAAACCTCTTTGTATAATCCATTGAGAAGAAGAATACTGTCTTAGAGGGGAAGCCAAACTTTTGTCTCTGCCATCTTAGGGTTTTTCAATGGGCCTCAAGTTAAACTGATATAAGACAGGAGAAAAGCTTACAAACTGATATGTTTTATGTAACACATGAGTATCCATAAGAAAAGAAGAAATGGTAAAATCTACAAACTTTTATATTAGATTGAACAAGGTTGAGGCTATAGCGGATAATAACTGAACTATGTGGAAAAACTATAGAAAAGTAAGAATTACTTTAACAAGTTATGTTTGTTTGTACAAAATTCACTTGGTCTCAATTCTTCTCCCTGATAATAAGAATGATACTTTCCTTCTGGAATACAGAGAACATCTTTCACGTGGGAATTTCATGTCTTGCTTTTAAGAAAAAGGAAGGTGAGAGTATTTTTCTTGCATTTTCTTTTCCCAAGTGCCTTTAACTCAAAATAATCAACATACAAGAGCAGCATATTTTAGGGTGGTATATTCTGCCACCCTTCACAAGTAAAATGTATTTATTAAAACCTAAATGGTTGTTTAACTGGAGAGATATATTTTAGAGGATTGTAGCACTACAAATACCTCTTGCATTTGGGGATGCTCTGCTGAGTGAAGAAAATGCAAAATGCATATTAATTATTGTTATTAGTTAAGGTGGTATTCATGATATCAGTGCAACTTTCCTTGGCCAAAGCTAGATTTTAGCAGCTGTAAAGCCTGAATCTAGGTAGTTGTTGTTAGCATGTACCTATAGAGATTGAGAGGAAGGGATAAAACAATGAAAATATATCAAATGTATTGATATGATTATTGGTAAATATCTCAGGCAGGAAACCCAAATAATTTTGTTTCTTATGTCCTTTTCCTTGACTCTCAGAGAATATTTATATAAATGACTGCAAGAACAAGTAATTGGAATAATGCAAAAATGGCTGATGAATAGAATCAGATGAATTACAAGAAGCAGCATAACTTCCCAAGGTTAGCACTAACGTGGCCAAGATTACATAGGCTCTATGTGTCCCAGGCCTCTCACCCAAAAAGGGTGCCATCTGCACAACAGAGAGATGGACAGAGATGGCTGACCCTCTACTATAATGGTATCCAGAAAGTAGAAGAGGAAATAGCAAGATATGCCAACTTGATCTTTAAATAGTTACCTATGAAGGAACAAATTGTTCAATGGCCAATTAGAAGTCAACTTCTATTCCAAGACCAAAATGAGATATGAGAAAACAATTTGGTGTGAGAATATTCTGCTTCACAAGAGAAGGCAAAAATATGAATCCACTGTTCAGTCCTTTACTTGATAGTTCTACTGAATATCCAATAAATGTTCAGATCATTTGTTAGGTGCTTGCACTGAAAACTTGAAGTCTTACAGAATTTTCCCAAACTGAATTCATAATCTACAGTACTCTGAAATACTGTAGCAGCTGTAAAAAAATAAATGTTCAAAATATTGTGGTTCATGGTCAGTAGTTTTTATTTTCTTCCTTCTCTGAGAACATATTTTCCAAATTTTTCTGTAATTAAAATGTGTACCCTTGTCATGTGATAACACATTTATCAGTAATTTGAACTGACTCTATTCCTATTTATTAAACATTAAACAAACATATTTGCCTCCTCATGAAGGCCCACTCATCAAGTTTAGAAAATTTCATCTTTTTACTGGGAGCACTCCAGTGGCTGCATGGGAGAAACCAACACAAGAATCTTCTTGAGTACAAATACTGAATATATGGAGAAAATACACGCAAGGCAGCAGCAAGTAGAGGACAAATCACAGACTCTTTGTTGATCTTTCTCTGTGATATCTTCCATCATTTTATATCCCTGACCTTATTCCACTTTATGTTAATAATCCCATGCTCCCTTTTAAACTGTAAGTTAATAGACCCTCAAAGTAGCTGATTGAATCATAGCATAAAATGATTTAGGTAAATTTCCTTTGCTCTTCATTTTAAATATAACTTTAGCTACTCAAAGACATGTGTCAGATGTAAAGGTAGACTATATGATTTCATCAAATGTGATGTTATTTATTGGTTATAATTCATTATTTAGGTAATTCTATATTATTGGGATTCATATGCATATAGCCGTTATTTCAAGGAATTTAAAGGGTAAGTAGACACTCTGCACAAAATACTAAGCAAGCCCAGAGGAAAGAATGAGTGATTGAGTATGCAGGTCTGGAAGAGACCAAGGACAGAATAAGGACACATTCTGCACTTGTCACTCTCTAGTTACTGTTTCAAATATATCACAAAAATACTCAAATACTGATCTATATATGTGTCATCAAATAATGTCCAGCACATAGTCACTGCTTCAGTTTCTACCCAACTGCTAGCAAAGCATCTGTGATGATTTTCATGCATTTAGTTAACTTAATAATTATTAAATAAGTCCCTATTACATGACAAACATTGTTATAAAATTTGGTAATTCACCAGTGAGATGTGAAAACAGAGAATAACACACATTAAGCCAGTAAACCTATACATACATAATATTTCATACAGTGATCTTCTCAGAAGAAAATAATCAGGGTAAGAAAATAGGGAGTAAATGGAATGAGATGGGACCGTTTGGGAAGAAGATTTCTCGAAGAGACGTCTCAAGTAAGAGGTCTTTGAACAGAGATCAACTGGATGAGGACTGACCCATTTAAAGGTATGGGGAGAGAATTCCAGGAAGAAAACAGTCATTAAGCTTAGAGACACTGAGGCAAAAAGGGGTCAGCATACTTGAAAGAAAGAAAGAAGGAGAATATGGCTGAACTATAGTTAATGAGAAGGAGAATGGTACAGGATTATACTGTGGAAGTAGACAGCAGGTAGACTACCTAAATAAATAAGTAGATAGATGGATCGATACATACACAGATGCATGCACAGTCATACATACATACATAGAGGAATGCAGGACTTGCTAAGGAGTTTGCTTTTACTTTACATGTGAAAGCTACTGAGGTATTTTAAAAATGCGAGAGACATGATCTAAATTACCTTGGGGGAGGAGGAAAAAACAAACACCCTGTATTACTGGCAACAGTAGCTGCAGGCTGACCAGTTAGGATGTTACATTGGAACCACAGATGAAGGATTTTGATTCCATGACATCAGTATCTGTAATGGAAACATCAAGCAGTCTCTGGCTTCTGAATATGTTCTGTTTACAAAGTAAAATAATTGGCTATAAAATGGGAGATAAAGAATGAAAGAAGAATCTGGGATTTCTCTGAAATTGTTTTTTTTTATAGTATACAATTGGTAATTGTACAAATAGTAATTTGTCTGCATGTCAAATGAATAGTTGCTCCCTCAACCCCAGACCATTTTCAACACGTCTTTTCTGTGCACTTAGCTAGGGTTATGTGACCCAGGAGGGAAGCTGACCCATGAAGATTGTCTTCTCTGGACTCAGTTGCCAAGGGACTTCTCATTGTGTTCAGTCGATTTTGATGATGTCCTAAATGCTACTGGTTTATACATAAATATTTCTGGAAAAAAAGAAGTTATGTCTCCTTTCCAGGCTTACATATGTAACTCGCCTATCCAAGTAGATACCCATCCTCAGAATGTTCTAAACTGAACTTTCACTAGAAACATGCTTTTCTTGCTGTTTCTCTCCTGAGTCATACTACCATTCTGTAAATTCCTGAATCTCAAACCTATGAATGCATTTTATTCTCTGACTACCAGCATCTATCACTTAAGGAAGTCAGAGTGATAAAATTTCAAAAGAATTTACTAAATTTTTCTTTAAATTGTGACATTTGCTGTCTTTGCAAAGATACATGTCATTTCTTCCCTGGAATATTCCTTTAGCCCTCTGTGTCTAAATCTGTTCTCCAATTTACTAACTGAATGGTCCTATTAAAATTCAACTATCCTGATGTGTGCTATCTGTAAAACATTCAACAATTCAGTACTCCAGAATAAAGTCTAAATATCGTTTAATTGCATGTAAAACTCATTGTTTTCTGGTCATGCTCGATCGAATCATACACATATCCCCATCCTTAACAAACATGAATGTACACACACACACAAATTGTGAAAAAGTGAAAATAATTATATTCAATTTTATGTATGCACACCATAATTTGCATCTGCTGCTTACCCTGACCATCCTGTCTCTCCTGCATACAATACTTTTTGAACCTACTTTCTCTAAATATCTATAAATATAATTGGCTCAAGACTTACTTCATATGAAACTATTCTTTATCCCAGGTAGAATCATCTTCTTTATTCTTGATGCCTTAAAATGAATCTAGACCTTTATATTTATACCTCTAGAACTGTCTTACAGATAATTGCATTTCTTATCTCTCCCAATTAAGCAGATATGAACATTATTTTTTCTAATACCCGGGATATTAAATCTTAGGCTCATTACATCAGCAAATTAGATGCTCCATTCTGAAACTGTGAAATTTCAGGTGGGGAAAAAATGTATAGTTAAGAGAAATTATTCAGAGGTTATGTTGTTATAAGTCCCCCAGAGGTCGTGGCAATGACACTGCAGCAGCTCTGGCTTCTAGAGCAATAGGCACAGTAGCAGATAATAGTGATAATGTCCAATGCAATGCGTTCCATCCACACCCTTAAAACCTAAACTTTTGTTTTATTTATCTCCTAAAATATTTGTCGTCACATACCCCTTCAGATATTTTGACTTACTTTGTATAATCTCATGTACTTCTCTAGTTAATTTAGCTAAATTTTACCTAAGAAAAGAACCTTGACAGAAATGTTTTTATATGTTTATTACCAAATAATATGCTTACATTATAGAACCTTAATTTATATTTGTGGACTAAACAAATAAATGACTAAGTTGCCTGCTTAAAGATGAATAAGTAATAAGAGTTGACTTCGTTGAGTGCTTATTTTGTGGGAACTGCACCATGCTTTGTAGAAATGGACTTACTTGCATAGCCTCCTCCCAGTAACACAGGTATTATTATCTCCTTTTTACTGTAGAAGATATTGAAGCATAGAAAAGTCAGTTACATAGCTCAACGTCAGACCTGGTACTAGTGAGGCTGGGATTTGTTCATGTACATCTGTCCAGAACTCACACCCATTCCATTGTCCCATATTGCCTCTTAAGTCTGGATAATAAGTATGTTTTTTTTGTTTGTTGGTTTGCATCTTTTTTTTTCATTGTGATCACTTGCCAGTTTAAGCAAACAGAAAGAAATGAATATATTAGAGTACTTTTTGCCACCAAATAAAACAAAATATGAAATATACAGTCAGATCCAAAATCAAAAGAGAAGTGAAAAATAATTTTAAGGATCATTTTTCCAACTATGTGCTTTTCTTATTAGTAGTCATGGTCCACAAATGAATGAGTTGATATTAATAAAAATAGCTAAGAGAATAATATATGCCTTAAATTTTAAAAGTCTAAAATCTATCAATCCCTGTTAAATGAGCATCATGTTTCATAAACTTGAATGTGTTATAGTAGAAAGATATAAATATTTAAGTATATCCTACTTTATTATATATACATATATACATAAGCTACATACATACACATGTGTATATACATATATCATTGTAAATGGCTGCATATTTTATTTCCACATGACTTAGATTTTTCGATCCTATGTCTTTATATAGGCAAAGTCTAAGCCAAAATCAGAATTAGCTTGGCAGGGTAGATGCAGAATACCAATGAAGAACAGTCTTTTAATTTTATTCCTAAATGTTCTTGTATTAAGTCTTAGTCAGAAATGAAGGGACAGAAGAGTTCCAAAACCTTGGACCCATGACAAAGACATCTCCCTTTGAATTTTAAATCATTTATTTCAGTTAACTACAAAATGTCAGAAACGAAAAGACACCACTGGATATTTCCTCAGATCTTAACTTTTCACCCCAATTATGGTCTTAAGAATAAAGTGTTCAAATTGCTAGTATTTTGTTCAGGATTTTTGCATCTGTATTCATCAGATACATTGGTTGGTAGTTTTCTCTTTTTGTGTTATACTTACCAGGTGTTAGTATGAGGGTAATGTTGACCTCATAAAATGAGTTAGGAAGCATTGCCTCTCCTTCAATTTTTGGAAGAGTTTGAGAAGAATGGGTATTAAATCACCTTTAAATGTTTGGCAGGTTTCACTAGTGAAGCCATCTGATCCTGGACTTTTGCTTTTGGGGAGGTATTGGATGATTGTTTCAATTTCCTTATTGTCAATCAGTATATTTAGCTTTTCCAGTTCTTCATGACTCAGTCTAGGAAGGTTATATATTTCTAAGAACTTGTCGATTTTTTCTAGGTTATGGAATTTAGTGGCATATAGCCTTTCGTTAGATTTGTATGGAATCACAAAAGACCCCAAATAGCTAAAGCAACCTTAAAAACAACACAAAACAAAACAAATAAACAGAAAAAAAAAAAAAAAAAAAAAAAAAAAAAAAAAACCAACAAGGCTGGAGGTGTCTCATTCCCTGACTTCAAATTACACTAAAAAGCAACAATAATCAAAACAGCATGGTATTGGCAGAAAAATAGACAAACAGACCAATAGAACAGAACTGAGAAGCTTGAAATAACTCACATATATATAGGCAGATAATTTTCAAAAAAGGAGCCAAAAACATACAATGGAGAAAAGAAATCCTCTTCAATAAATGGTGCTGGGAAAATAGGAAATCCACAGGCAAAAGAAAGAAACTAGAAAGCTATCTGTCACCATATACAAAAAATAACTCAAAATGGATCAAAGACCTAAATATAAAACTTTAAACAATAAACTGCATAGAAGCACAGGCACTAAACTTATGGACCTTGGGTTTAGAGAGGGTTTTATGAATTTGACCTCAAAGGCAAAGAAAGTAAATGCAAAAATAAATGAATGGGACTATACCAGACTAAAACTCTTCTGTACAGCAAAAGAAACCATCAACAAAACAAAGAAGCAACCAACCCAATGAGAGAAGATATTTGCAAATAACAGCTCCAGTAAGGGGCTAATATCCAAACTATATAAAGAACTTGTACAACTCAACACAAAAAGAAACAAACAAGCAATCCAATTAAAAAATGGGCAGAGGAACTGAACAGACACTTCTCTCAGGAAGAGAAACACTCTTAACTGGCCAACAGATATATGAAAAGATGCTCAACTTCACTATCTATTAGGGAAATGCTAATCAAAATCACAGAAATAAGTCACACAGAAAAAGTCGAGAACCATGTGACTTTACTCACATATGGGAATGGAAAACTGAAAGCAGCAAAGGAACAAGACGGAAAAAAAGAAACAAAAACTCATAGACACAGACAACAGAGGTTACCAGAAGGTAAGGAGGGAGGGGGGATAGCAGAAGAGGGTAAAGGGGGTCAAATATATGGTGATAGAAGGAGAACTGATTCTGGGTGGTGAACACACAATGTGATATATAGATGATTTATTACAGAAATATATACTTGTAACCTATGTAATCTTACTAACTATTGTCACCCCAATAAACTTAAGAAAAAGTAAGAAAACAATTATATGAGATACAACCTCACACCTGTTAGAATGGTTATTACCAACATGACTAGGAGTAACACGTGTTGGAGAGGCTGTAGAGAAAAATGAACCCTCATACACTGCTGGTGGTACTGTGAACTGGTACAGCCACTATGGAAAGACAGTGTGGACGTTCCTCAAAAAATTAAGAACAGATTTACCATAAAACCCAGCAATCCCACTTCTGGGTATCTATCAAAAAAATCTGAAAACATTTATCCATAAAGATATATTTACTCCGATGATCACTGCAGCATTATTTATGGTGGCCAAGACATGGAAACAACCAAAGTACCCTTCATAGATCATTAGATAAAGAAAACATACACACACACACACACACACACACACACACACACCCTTCATAGATGATTAGATAAAGAAGGCACACACACACACACACACACAAATATTACTCAGACATAAGATCAAACATTGCCATTTGTGACAACATAGATGGATCTTGAGTTTATTATGCTAAGTGAAATAAGTCAGACAGAAAAAAGTAGAGAAGCTTTTGAAATTTAAAAATGGCTTCTCTTAGTTTAATTTAACCAATGCTTTTAAAAATAACCATCCTTCTCATGATTTTATAATTCTTCATTTGCTTTAACCTAAAGTCAAGCCTCACTTATTCAGGTCCCCAGAACTTCACCGTCATGACTCTCAGAGGTCATATGGGATACCCACAATACGAATCATATTGAGATAGTGCAATACCACTCAGTCGTTGATGATTAGAACTGATTTTCACTGTCTACCTTAAAAATGTCTGTATGATTTGTTTCCTTATTGCCTTCATTTGACACATAGCCTCTATTAGGCATAGGAAACTCTGTTGTATTATTTTGATAGATATTATTTTTCAATCTTCCTTCAAGAAACAATCTACACTTAAAAACTTCTGTAGGTCAGTTTACTGAGCACTACGAGTATTTCTTTCCTTCACCCACCTGTTGAGATAATGTTAACTCCAGCAAGAAGGTTTTAGGATGTCATATTTTTCTTCACATCTACAGTATTCTAAAATGATGACACTGATAATCATTTGTCCTTGGTTACCACATGCTGCCATGAGTCATCACAGTCTAGGGGTCAGTATAGAATTCAGAGAATAAAAATGCAGGTCTCAAACTACTTGCACATATAACAGGTTACACATTTCTATGCAAGTCGTGTAACATCTACATGCCTCATTTTTCCACTTTAAAATATTAGATATTTTTGAGCATTACATAATATCTAATTATATATAAAATGGTATTTATTAAATTATAAGTTCACTCACTGGGAATAGTACTTGAAAAAGTCTATTCTATCTAGAAAAATTTAACGTCTCAATTATTTGCATGTCTTCAGAGACTGAATTCATAGTTTTGACTATGCAGTGTATCACTTAATTAAGTTTGGAAAGTGATTAACAAACCATCAGACTGGAAATATATACTGCTCTTTAATTCATATATAATATCATGCCTTGTGATGTATTTTGACTCAAAATGCTTAAGGTTGGACCAATAAAAACAATTTAAATACATATGTATTAAAATATTAAGTTTAACAGACACCAGTGAATATTCTGCTATAAATAGATCAATTTATAAACACATGGGGAGTTGTATGCATTTATAAACAAGTGGAATAAAACTAGATTTCTTTAGCACACTATATATATTTTTCAAATAATCACTAACTTTTAAAAAGGAAAATAAAGCTATTTTTAAATGGTATACTATTGTTGAAACTATTTAAGGTTACATTGAGATAAATATATTTTAAAAATCACCAAGTTCCTTAATATCAATTAAAATGTACTTTTTCACTCCCCTCAACAAAGCTATGACATTCAATTCTCAAAGACTTGGATATGAGTAATTTTCTACTAACACTTATCTGAAAGTCTTTTAATGATTTTATTTTGCTATGGCGAAGTACCTTGTGTCTGCTGGTACTAACATTTATCCAAGATCAACATTTTTCTAAGGGCTGCAAAAGTTTATTTATTTATTTATTTTTATTTTTCTTACTACTATAACAAAATTGTCTATAATTGATTTACTCATATTGTCCTCTTTAAAGTACTATAAATTTAACTTTTCATTGTGCAAAAGGTATCATAGGGTTTGAAACTTTTTAGATTTTGTTTAGTACTTTTAATAGAAAATCACACGTTATTATCGTTTTAAGACACATGAAAGTGAAGAATCCTGGGTCTTATTTTTCTATACAGTTTGCTTTTTACTAGATTTTTATAATGCACTTCTATGTGTGTGTATAATAATGCATTATAGTCAGATAAAAATTGCAAAAGTATAATTTATCAAATCGTTTTAATCTCATAAAAGAAATTATAAATATTAACCAACTCTTCTAATATATGTAATAAAATTTATTTTTATAGCATAGCAACATTGGATGTATTTAAATGTTAATATTTAATATACCACATAGTATGCCTCTAAATGGTAAAAAGTTTGTCTAATTATGTTCTTTCTCTTTCTTTTTGCCCTTTCCAGTGTCATACATGGATATTTTTAGAATACAGCAAGAGGTCCACTAAAGGTTACAGGAGAATTCTCACAAGTCTAAGTTTAATGATTAGGACACGCGTGGCATATGTGATGGGAAGTATGCTCAATGCAGTATTTCAAAGATTGAAAGATGTCTTTCAGTTCGTGCATTTCCTCTCTCTAAATATAACCTTCAACAGAAATGTAAGAGTGGGGGTGGAGGTATTCTGTTACCAAAGAAAACATTACATTTTTATTAAATCAGTACAAATTTTATAAGTAATCCTAAGTCAATTTTACATTAGTTCATATCACACCTTTCTTTTAGATTAAATAATATAGTTATTATTTATGTTTTCCATATGCTGAGCCCAAACTGACAAAACTCTGACATTAATTAGCACATTTGACTTATTCATTATTTTAAAAATAATACTGAATTAATATTGTGATAAACAAATTGTTTAAAAATTGCCTTTAAGGATCTGTACTGATGAAATTAAATTCACTGTGATTACTGACAAAAATATCATGTTGAATTAATCTAAATTCCATTTTGCATTAATCATCCATTTACTCAGAAGAATTTTATTACATATATCTAAGTGCACAATGATACAATAGCACTGTGAAATTATTTGCTTATATGCAAACATTTTAAGAGTAAGATCCTAGTTATTGTTTAAGGTTGCATCCAGATTTTCAATATTCTGAAAGGTCAGTTTAATTTTAAATATTTTCACCTTAAATATCTGTGTACCTACCAGCATAGCAGATCTCACCTGCGTATGAAAATGATTTATTACAATGTTAAGAAGAAATTTCATTACAAATTTTTAAACAAATATATGAATTTTAATCCCTTGGAGTAATACTGTATTGATAGTAAAGGCTTGTTAAAAGAAAAATAAAACACAACTACATATATCTACATAAGATGATAGTCTATTCTGGTCCTCTCTCCTACAACTTCCAATATTAATTTCAGCCAAACCCAAAGCTATCATCAAGAATTAGTATAGATACCTCCATATTGATACTTCTTTCCAGTATGAAGAATCCTAAATTTGAACTTCAATGCATTTCAAGTAATTAAATGTGTAATCCAACCTTCCCAAATCTTTTGCTTCCCAGTAATTTTCCAATAATTAAACTCTATATTTCTTCAGTAAGGTAAATACCATCTATTCTTACATGCACATTTTAGCAGCATTAGACAGCAGAAAGTGGTTAACCTCACATCTATCATGGGATTCCTGTTTTTATAAAACCAAACAGTATATCAGATTTGAAGTATAGTTTAATTAACATATCTGACATGATTTATTTTTCAGGATGACCCTTGACTCTATATCATATCTTTCCTGGAATCATTTCTAACAATTTATATTCATTTTTTTATCATGATTTAGGAAATTATTTCACTGGAGGTAGGCTATGATTTATATTGTCATAACGATAACATTGAGTTAGGCACCAAATGCATGCTTAATAGAGATCTTGATGAATCCATTTTTTTTTAAAGTGAACTAATTTGACATCTAGCACATCTTAAGATTCATGTGGAATTATAATAAAAATAATTAAAATAACTCATTACTTTGACTATATCAAAATCTATAGTGAAGACCGTCAAATATGTAATAAAGTTTACTGTTGTTATGGACTCAATTGTGTCCCCTCAAAATTCATATACGGAAGTCCTAATGCCTAGTACCTCAAATATTTGGAGATGGGACCTTTAGAGAGGTAATTTGGTTAAAGGCATCTTAAGGATGGGGCCTTAGACAATAGGACTGGCGTTACAAGAGGAAGAGACACCAGGGATGCACACGCACAGAGAAAACGCACATATGGACATAGCAAGAAGATCGCCATCTACAAGCCAAGGAAGAGAGGACTCAGGCAAAACCTGCCAACACTTTGACCCTGAACTTCTAGCCTATTGAACTGTGAGAAAATATATTTCTGGTTTTGAAGTCACCCAGTCTGTGGTCATTTATTATGGAAGCACTGATAAACGAGTACAACTGTCAAAACAATATATTCTATGCATTTTGGCCTCTGTGAACATATCATTTCTTTATGAAAATATGTAAAAAATCTATGCTGTGAATTATTAACATTTTATGTCATTTTAAAATGGCATGGGAAACATTTTCTGATTCTATATTAGAGCCACTACAGTATTTTCCTTATTAATGCAAAATTTCATTACTTAAGATTATGTTCTGTTATGGAGAAATTAGTATAACATTGTTTGGTGAAATTGTCAAATGGAGGAGTAAGAGGTTAGAAATAAAGAGCTTTTTGTAAATAAAAATTGAAGTATGTATCACTTAAAATTGAGAGAATGATATCTCAAAATACTAGCTATCAAAAAAAAAAAAAAAGTTAGCAATGGTAACTGAAATTTTTTGACCAATAGGGCTTTCACAGTTTTAACTTACGCTTATCTTAACAAAATTCATATACACTTAAGTGATAGTAAATTTTCATACTTTGATGTAGTCCCAGTGGTTTATTTTAAATTTGTTGCTTTGGCTTTTGGTGTCAAATAAATAAATAATAATAATAAAAAAAGATCAGGAGTTTACCCCCTACGGTTTCTTCTAGAGACTTTATATTTTCTAGTCTTACATTCAACTCTTTAATCCATTTTGAGTTAATTTTAATTCTATTGCATGTGGCTATCCAGCTTTCCCAATACCATTTTTTAAAGACTACCATTTGTCCATTGTATATTTTTGGTTCCTTTGTCATACATTAATTGACCAAATATGTGTGGGTTTATTTTTGAGGTTCATTCTTTTCAAGTAAGATGGTCACTATCTTCTACATTGCTTCTTAGGCCACCTGGGTGGGAAAGGAATATAGGGATGCCCTGATGGTTTATTTTGTGTGTCAACTTGACTGGGCTATGGGATGCCTGGATAGCTATATATGTATATATACTTCTGGGTGTGTAGACTTTGGACAGGTAGACTGAATGAATAAGATCACCCTCACCAATGCAGGCGGGCATCATCTAATCTCTTTAGGGCCTCATAGAACAAAAAGGCAGAGGAAGGGAGAATCTGTGCTCTGCTTGAACTGGGACATTCATCTTCTGCTACCCTCAGACTTCAGCACGCCTGCACCTTTGGACTCAGTCCAGGACTTACATCATTGGCTACCCTGGTTCTCTGGCCTTAGAGTTTGAACTGGATCTAAACCACTTTCTTTCCTGGGTCACCAGCTTACAGACGGGAGATCATGGTGCTTCTCAGCCTCCATAATTGCATGATTCAATCCCTCATAATAAATCTATTTCTATTTATCTATATTTACATATTGGTTCTGTATTTCTGTATGACCCTAGTTAATATAGCTCCTTTCTCTTTACTGTCAACCAAATGAGAGGACTTTCAGGAGACAACTGAAGACTTATATGAGCCCTACAGGTTTAGTGAGTTTTGATTTAAAAGTCTGCAGGTGGGAAGCTGATCGAAGTGATCGATGGAAGTCTTAGTAGGTAAGACTTAAAGTATTTGTTCGCCTCTGGCTTGGAAAAGTGAGGACTCTGTACAAAAAAAAAAAAAAAAAAAAATACAACTGACTTTCTTTAGATCTCATTAAAACATCAGACAAAAGTGAATTTGTGACCCCAACAGAAAGTGGACCATTGTATGTCCAGAAGTTGAATGAGGGAGAGGCATTGTCCATATCAAATTGGGGCTGGGCGTTCTTAGTGTGAGACATTTCAGAAACCCACAAAAGTTTTTCTACGGGAGGAGAAATAATTGAGATGTCACTCAAAAGGAATGATCCCACGTGTCCTTGCACACAGACATTTTCTATACTTATTACTCTTTCTGTCCTTTTTGTTCCATATCTGAAGAGGTCAGGGACAGCCTCAGGAAGGGAAGGAAAAACAGAAAAGTTGAAGAAAAACAGTGTGAAATTCTCTATAAAAGTCCAGTTTCTTTCCTCTCACTGCACTGTTCAGGACAGGCTTTCCAGTTTGAGCTGAGAAAGGAATAGTTTTTGATTGGCTATGATTATGATGACACTGGAGTGGTCACTGTAACTGCTCAAATGACTGCATGATTGGAGCTCAAATGCCTGGAAATCATTCCATTACTTATGAGGAATGGAAAAGATTATGGAACGTCATCTAGTGGCAAGGAAAAAAAAAAGAAAAAGAAAACTGTTTCAGGAAGTGTGTTTAAAGCAAAGTTGCATTTGCCATCTATCAATACAGAGTCCCTTTAACAAATTTGTTACAGTTGTACTTAGTCTACAATGTTGTGAATTCTTTCTTTTTTTGAAATGTTTTAACTTTGTTTTACTTGACTGTTAGTTTTTCTTCAGACTCCTCCAGAGAATAAGGAAGCTGGACTAAGAAGAGAGAGATGGAAGAAAAGTAAGGCAGCATACAGTGTTTGTCGCCTACTCTTGCTGCAACCTGAAAATACAAACTTTCAAATTTGGCAAAGTAGATCCTTTACATGATCTAAAAAGAACTTAGTGATTATTTGGAGAAACCATTGTGAATGGAGCTCAGGGAAGCAGACTTTAAAACTTCAAAAATGTTTCTCTGTAATTTGTGTAATCATTTTTATTGAAATAAATATTACTATGAATTATCATACAATTAAATGTGTCCCTTTAAAAAGTACAGATCAATAAATTTTAACATATATAAACACATAGGTAACTATGACCACAGTCAAGATACAGATCGTAGTCATCTGTTATGCTTGGTGGTTGTCTCTCCTACACCACCCATGGCAAAACTAACTTTGTGTCACAATAAACAAGAGTTGCCTTTTTTGGTGTTCCATATAAATGAAAGATACAGAATATACCATTGTGTTTGTCTTCCGTCACTTAGCATCATGGTTTTCAGAACTATACTTGTTATGTCATGTGTCAATAGATCATTATTTTTATTAGGCTCATTATATTATATGGATAGATCAAAATTTGCTACACCATTCCTTTGATAGAAATTTTTGTTGTTTCTAGTTTGGGGCTATTATAAATAAAACGGCAATAAAATCCTTGTACAGGTATTTGTAAGAAAAAATATACATATATATATATATATATATATATATATATACACACACACACACACACACACACACACACACTCATTTATCTTAGGTAAATACTCAAGAGTAAAAATGATAAACTTATGGTAAGTATGTTTAATTTTGTTAAAAAATCACCAAAATATTTTTCAAAATGGTCATGGCATTTTCGATTTCCATCAGCAATGTATGAGAGTATAAATTAATCTATATGATTACTTTTAAAATTTTACCTATTGTGGCAGTGCATAGTGATATCTAATTGTGGTTTTAAATTGCATTTCCCTAATGACTAATTATGGTAGGCCTTATTCCAGTGCTGGCTTGCCATTAACATATGTTCTCTGGTGTACAAATTCTCTGCCAATTTTTAATTGGGTAGTTTATCTTCTTATTATAGAGTTATAAGAGTTCCTTGTATATTATAAATACAAGTCATTTGTCAGATATCATTATTGCAAATATTCTGTAAAAGTCTGTGCTTTCCTTTTTATTTTTAATGGCATTTACACAAAGCAGAGGATTTTAGTTTTGTTGAAGCCTGATTTATCATTCTTTTCCCCAACCAGTCATGTGTTTTGCTTATTCCAGGATCACACATATTTTTTCCTATGTATAAATCTTCTTAGAAAGGTCATAGATTTAGCTATCACTTTTCAGGTCTATAAACTCCTTCAATTAAATTTTTGTTCCTATGTGAGGTAACATTTTTTTTTTTTTCTCCCCAATCTGGATATCAAGTTTTTCCATCAGCATGGTTGAAAAAATTAGCCATGCCCTTCATTGAATTACCATGGCAACAAGGTTGAATATCATTAATACATGTTGAGTCCATCTGTGGACACTCCAGTTTATCCTATTCATCTACATGAATATCCTCAAGCCATATCACTATGTCTTAATTACTGTGGCTTCATTATAAGTTGTAATCAGATAGTGTAAATTGTCTAACCATTTCTTCTTTTTCTAAATTGTTTTGGCTATTACAAGTCCTTCACAATTTCATATATATATTAGAATCAGATTGCATATTTCCACAAAAAAAGTCTAATGAGATTTTAATTGGGGATATATTGAATTCATTCATCAATTTGGTATGAACTGACATTTTAATATCAAGTCAGCCAACCTATGAGTAACTCATAACTTTCCAAATATTAATTTAAGGCATTTTAAATGTCTCATGATTTGTAGTTATCAGTGCAAAGGTCATGCATGCATTATATTAAAATTATCCCTAAGTATTTAATATTTGGGGATGCTATTTCAAATGATTTTTAAAAATTATATTCTACAATTTCTCCAATAGTTACTTTCCAGTATATAAAAATACAAATAATTTAAATTTAAATTCTCTAGTTATCAGTTCTATTGTTTTTTTGGATTACTCAGAATTTTCTTTATACAAAAGCATACCATATGCAGATAAAGAGAAGTTTGCATCTTACTTTTTGTTAAGGGTATGTTTTACTTATTTGATTGCCTTGTTGCTCTAGGGAGATCCTTTAACACAATGCTGAATAGGAGTAGTGAGAGATTGCAGCGTTGCCTTATACACAGTTTTTTTTCTTCCTTCTTCCCATCCTTCGGTCCTCCCTCCTTCCCTCCCTCCATCCCTCTCTCTCTCACTTCCTCCATCCTCCACACACACACACACACACACACACACACACACACACACACACACACACACACAATGTTTCCCCGAAATAAGACCTAACCTGAAAACAAGCCCTAGCATGATTTTTCAGGATGACATCCCCTGAACATAAGCCCTAATACATCTTTTGGAGCAAACCTTGATATAAGATGTGGTCTTATTTTTGGGGAAACAGTATGAAGTCTAGGTCCATGGGTCAAACTGGTACATAGTTTTGTTTTGTTTTGTTTTGTTTTCCCCACAATGCTGTTGTCTAGTTTAGTTATCAGGATGATGTTGACCTCACAACATGCCTTCTAAAAGAGTTTCTGTATGATTGAAATTACTTTTACCTTTACTTTTGAAAAGGTTTACCAGAGAAGCCATTTGAGTCAGGAGTTTTCTTGATTGGAAGGTTTTTAAATATGAACTTATTTTCTTTAATACAGTCAATTGAGATATTTTATTTCTTTTTAAGTCAGGTTTAGTAATGTGTAGCTTTCACAAAACACTAAATTTCATATCTGACTTGAATGTAGTGCATAAAATTGTTCACATTTTCTTTTTCTCTTAAAATGTCTGCTGTTATCTGTAATAATGTGTCCACCTTCATTCATATTGGTTATTTGCATATTTTCTCTATTGTGTAATCAATGTAGGTAGATGTTTATCAATTTTATGGAACATTTCTTAAAACCAGATTTTTAATTAATTGATATCTTGTTTGTCTATTTTCTATTTTATTGTTTGCTATTTTGTCTTAATTATATTCTTCTCCCTATATGGTTTGAATTTAACTTGCACTTTTTAGTAGCATCTTTAGATGGAAACTTAGATCACAAATTTTGGGACTTAGTATTCATTAAAATAAACCTTTAATACTATATACATTTTACTCCAAAAAATTGTTTTAGCTACATCCTCCTAATTTTGATAGAATATTGTTTTACTTTAAAAAAAAATCCCATTTCTTCTTATTTTTTTTAATCTGGAGGTATTTTACAATGTTTTGTTTAATCCAATTCTTTTGTGGTCAAATAATATGCTCTATCAGATTTAATTCCATCAATATTAACAGTTAACAGAGGAAACAATAGAAGGTATCAAACAGCTACTGAAACAGAAGCTGCAGAAGGTATACAATGGACTGCAAGGATATTAAGAGCGAATAAAATTGGACTTTGTTTAAAATAAGTGAATCAGTGATATTTATTATCTGCAAGGATTTTTTTGTGTGTTTTTATTTCAATATGCAAGTTTGGCTTATTTTTTTCTTCTTATGATCATTATGAAACTACTAAGAGGGCTTAAGAATTTGTCCTTTCCAGAGTTCAAACATGTTAACTTATCAGTGTTTGTTAAGAATTGGTAAATGCAGCTATTCAAAATTCACAGTTAAAATATATTCCATGGTAAAGTAAAATTTATCCCGTAAAATAATTATTTAACAGAATAATCGAAAAGTTAAAACATCACTGTTAAAATAAGTCCTCCGATGAATTAGTCTAACACAAAGTTTTAGAAAAATTTCCTTTAAAATTGAAATACATTGACAAATTTATTTTTTTTATTTTTTTACTAATATGCAATTCAATATATTGTTTTATATATTTTATAATGCTTTTTACACACATATAATTATAAAGGGTTAATGTTGGTCTCATGAAATGAGTTAGAAAGCATTGTCTCTTCAATTTTTTGGAAGAGTTTTAGAAGGATAGGAGTTAAATCCTCTTTGAATGTGTGGTAGGACATTAAGAAAAAATTAGATACTATAAAATCATTAAGTTGATTTGATTTAATTCTATCATATCTTCTAAAAGAAGCCTAACATTTTCTTCTAAAAGAAGTTAGATGATTCTGACAGTCAACAAAAGAAGTTATTTGATCCTAGAATAGGAAGTAAAAATTCCATTTCATGAGTGAGTGCTTTTATGCAATAGTCACTGCATACCTTAGTCTCATCCAAAAACGACAATGTGTTTTTTTCTTATTAGTTTTTTTGTGGAGCATGGAATACTGATTTTAGGGAATCAGGTATTTATTTCTAACTAGTGAAAAAGTGACAATTTAAATTAATCTATTCTTTGATAACTAATTTAAAAATATCCTCCTTGATATAGACATGCAATATTTACCAAATCTTTTATTTCTAAATGAACCAATGGCTTCATTGGGATACAATGAGTTCAATTTCATGGCAAAATTTAATGTCTTTTGATTCAAAAACATATTTGTGCCTTGAGGCTAGTAGCTATTCAACACACATTTACAATTATTGATTCTCTATGACAGTATGTCCAATCAGTCAAAATTACATTGCAGAATTAAATGAAAAGATGCAGTTTAATGTAGTTTAGTGCTTGTAAAAGAGAAAACTACTTTGACAAGTTTGACATGGTGAAGAAGTCATCTAGTCTAAAAATTATTTAGATAATATGATACAACCTTTACTCTAATAGACAAAGAAGGCCTAGAGAAATGTAATGGCATCTCAAAATACTGTGACTGCTTATTGAGAAAATTATTTAATTAGATACCAGATTTTGAAACCAAATTTTAATTCTACCACCTGCTAATTTTGCAACCATGAATGTGTATTTTTAATTACAATATAAGATTGCTGTAAAGATTAAATTTATTAACGTTAAACCATTGTGACAATGCTTGAAACACAGTAAGTAAAAGGGTGGTCTCTGTTTTTTTTTTTTTTTTTTTCAAATTAACATATGCACAAAAATTTCCACATGATCTGAACAAAATAAATCATATATATTGATTAATTGATGTTCTACAAATACATAGAAAATACTAAATTAAACTTTTATATGGAAGTTTTTAAATATATATTTGATGTCCTAATTAATACAATTAAGGAAGACGTAAAAAAACAATTTAAAAATGTTTTTATACACATGATAAAATATATATGTTGCAAAACTGAGTTCCATAATTTTGAATTTTAGATATATAGGCTTAAGTATGAAAATTAAGGCAGGAGGGAAAACAAAAAGAGAAAGCAAGAAAGGAAGGAAGGAAAGACAGACCTCATCTGCATATACCTTTTTCACTTTATGCTGTATGATCTGAAAAATAAAATTCTTTTTGAAATGTATAAGATTTACAGCAACTGTAAACTGCTTAAATTTTTGCTCTTGATTGAAAAAAGTTTTGTTGGAAACACTGTTGACTATTGCAATCTGTATAGTGTACTGGATGGCTTCTTTTGTCAGCCTGATCTTTTAGGTTACCAATATGTAACATAAAGGGAAAAAAAGAAAGAGGGAAACAAACTAAATGATGACCTATAGCAAATCAGAAAAAAATTCCATGCATTGGATGTTTGGGGTTTAAATTATCCTCATGATGAGACTTTGACTGCAACATTCTTTCCAATGCAATATATTCTTTCATACTTAATTTGAAAAGTAGATGCTTTGCACAGAGACTGAATATGTATTTTTAAAGTATTTCTTATCTCAGAGTAATATAGCTACTCCAGCCTGCTTATTGCTTCTGTTTGCACAATATCTTTTCATATTCTTTTACTTGTAACCTAGTGATATATTCGAATTGAAAGTTCGTTTCCTGTAGAGAGCCTATACTTGTATGTTTGTTTTCTGTTCATTCTGAAAAATCTGCCTTTAATTATGGTTGTTTAGCCCTTAGCTGGGTAGAGAAAGAGACTCCCTCCTCTTGGCTACAGCTGCCCAGAGCGGGTCTTCCACCATGCGGAACATGAAGACAGACTGCAGACTATGCCTGAAGTCCTACAGTCCTTCCTTTTTCATTCTGATATTTAGTAGGTTTTCTGGAATAAATGTTTAATCATATTTAGTGTGATCATTGATATGGTTGGATTTGTCTGCCATAGATTGTAATAGTTATCGTTTTATATAATCGTATGTCATTTACAAGGGCTTATGTAGAAAATTGGGAGTAACTATATCTTTATAGTTTGTTATTTTCACTTACTTATGTATCACATTTTAAATTTCTTTCTGTGGATTTGAGTTACCACCTGGTATCATTTCTTTAGTCCAATACAGCTTTGCTTCTGCCTACTGCCTTTGTACTATCATTGTCAAATATATTGCATTCCAATATTATAGGTCCAACAATTATAATTATACACAAAGTGTTGTACATAATTGCTTTTTAAATCAGCTAAGAGAGGAAAGAAGAAACATTATGCACTTACATTGTATTTTACATTACAGAATTACCTTTGTATTTTAAATACCCATTTGGTGTGGATTTGAATTTCCCTGTGTTTACTGTTTTCAGCCTGCAAAGTTTCCTTGAATATTCTTTTACAGTGCTTGCTAAATTTGCGACTGTTTACTTTATCATTTGTTTAGTGAATTGTCTGAGACATTTTTGTGGAGTCAGTTTTCTCTGTCTTGCAAAGCCTGTGATGTTGTTCCTCAACCCTGAATATATACAAGGTCTCCTCTATTTTTTTTTTTAATTGAAGTTTATTGGGGTAACAATGGTTAGAAAAGATACATAGGTTTCAGGTGTTCAATTACATGGAAATAACCAAAGTGTCTTTTGATAGATGACTGGATAAAGAAGAGGTGGTATATATATACACAATGGAATACTATTCTGCCACAAGAAAAGTTGAAATAGTGCCATTTGTGACAATATGGATGGATCATGAGATTATCATGCTAAGTCAAAATAAATCAGATAGAAAAAGTTGAGAACCATATGATTTCACTGATATGTGGGATATAAAACTGGAAACAACAAAGGAACAAGACAAACTAAGGTCCCTTCTATTTAAGTCTCCTTTCCTAAGCTGCTGCCTGGGTTGGCATCACACCCAGTGTTTAGGCTCTACTAATCGCTAGCTGATTGTTCTGCTGTTTTTGACAATGCACTAGAGCAGAAATTGTTACAACTCTGATCCAACTCTACTTGGGTTCCTTTGCAGACATAGTTTTTAAGTCCATCTTTGAAAGTGTTTTGTTGTTGTTGCTTTGTTTGTTTGTTTCTGACTCCAGGAAGGATTACCTTAGCTGTCTCTATACATTGTTTCTGGTAAACTAAGTTGCCCTAAACCTTAGTTCATTGTTATGAAGATACCATGCTCTCCTTAGCTGCTTGCCATTAAATCTCTCTTGAATTTGAGAAGGCCCGAGGCTAAAACTTCCCTAGAGTCTGTTCAAAATAAAGTCAGTTCCTTTGGGTAGAGTATTGGTACTTTCTTCTTACCGCCTAAATCTTTCAGTGGGGAAAATGTGTGAGCCACTGCTCTGGAGAAAGGGTGACAGACACGGCTTCTTTGATAATAACATACCTGGGATATGAATGGGATGCTGGAAAGAGGAAGTAGCCTCTGATCTCAGCCTGACCCTGCTGGTGTGGCACCTCCCCCTTATGAGTGAGCTGAGGTCAGGGCAATTGGAGAAGGATTCTAAGCCTTTCTCACCCGAGTATAGTGTCAGATTTTTTGCACGGGGGCAAATCTGAACAAGGGAGCTCTCTTCATCTTGCCTGGGATTTGCTTAAGCAACAAGGAACTTGAGATGATAAACACTTGTGATACTCTACTTCTGGAGCTATCCAATAGCCCTTAAGTGGAAGCTGGGTGGAGAGAGACAGAGAGAGACCCCTCTTTTTGGCTACAGCTGCCCAGACTAGACCTTCTCTCATGCTGAACAAAGGTTAGCATGAAGGTATGGAGCAGACCATGGCGCAAGTCCTACAGCCTCTCCTTTGTCTTCCTGATATTTAGTAGCATTTCTTGAATGCATGTTTATTCATTTGCTTTATGCCCTTAGGACAATTTTTGATGATTTTATTTTATTTTTTTAAATATAATTGTCTTCAGTTATGTTTGTTCTACCGGGAAGTGGTTCCAAAGACCTCCTCGTATAACTGCTCCGGAAATGGAATCTGATTTTTTGGATAACTAATGCTAGCGAACCCACAAAAGTATAACATGAAACACAAAGGCCACTAAAAAAATGTAGATGATTCTAAACAAACAAAATGAAAAATGAAAAGAAAAACTAAAACCATGACAAAACTTCTTTCTGACATACAAGATATATTACCTGCATAAGTGACAGCATAATTCTCAAAATCATTTTTGTGATGTACAGTGGCAGTAAGAGGATTGATAACTTCTTTTAGTGTTTTATGTTCTCCACTTTCATTTTACTTATGCTACATACAGCATTTAAAATCTTATTGTCATAGTTACTGATATTAAAGCACAAACATACAAGAGAACTGGAAATATAAGATAAAATATATTATATTCAAAATTAAAAAACAAAACAAAAAAACTACAGGTAGGATACTTATATACTATATAACATGTTTCCCTCTGAAACTGTATTATTTTTCTTCCCTGAGAAAGTTTAATGATTGACCCATATGTTATAGTATCTCCAAAAGGTTGTAGATTTTAAAGAACTTTAAAGTGTTTTTTAAAAGAGCCATTTTGGAAACCAAAAATGGCATGATGTTTACAAATACATTGTATATAAAGGAAGTGCGGTGAGGACATGAGAGATATAATGCATGGTAATGCAAAGTTTATCGATCCCAAACCCAAATTATAGCATATTCTTATTATTAATATGTAAAGATACATTTTTGATGAATATTTTTTGGCAGCAATCACATTTGTCAGCTCAATGGTGTACAATTGACAGTGCATCAAAAACAAAATACAAAATATAGACAGTATTTTAAAAGCTAGATCACTGTATGCGACGCTGCACGGTATGGTAGCCCATTCTGTAAAAGGTCATTTTGAACAAAATGAAAAGGTAATAGTTGACCTGATATGGGATTTGATGCTACTCTTAACAGTATGATGCCACTTACATATTGCAATAGATGCATCCTTCAAAAGGTTTTAAATTGCTTCCTTTTCCTTTTTTTTTTTTGTCAAAAAAGCATACAGACTAAAAATGGCTTTTTAAAAACAACTTGAGCACTGTTTTTATATATATATATATATATATATATATATATATATATATATATATATATATATATATATATACCAATTCCACAGCAATAAGCAATATCACAGAACACATTAAGGGTTTGCAGCTAAAATAAGCCCACACAATTTCTTTCATTTGAATTCTATACAATACACAAAAAGCTTGAATTTACCAGATTTTCTATAGATTGAGATTCATCAATGTCATTACAGAAATATAAATATAGATATAAGTATCACACACCAATACACATAAACACATATATGCATAGGTGGTGCAGAACCAAATATAGGAGACCAGAGACAATAACTTCTTTATCTTTAAATCTCACTCCTCTCCAGTTCCTTTTATACATAATATGTGGATTATGTAAGTATTAACTGATGGATTTGTCTAAGGATATTTGGATATTTGAGCAATTTAAAATGCTCACTATTTAGAACAAAAAATAATCATTGAAGAAGAAAGAAACTATTTTACATTTTCAGATTATCTGGAATTTATATTGACTGATTTTCTTCAATTCTTAATTTTAGATATCCTATTGTAATGACCAGCAGGGAAAAGAAAGGGCATACATGCTAGAATGGGGCTAATTAATTTATTTATTTAACATCTAATCAATTTGTTTAGCAATATGCAATAGCAAAAGACAAAGGCAATTAATAGAATATGCTAATGACAGAAAGTAAAGGTGGTTAAGACTAAACTATATACATTGATAACAATACCATGTCAAAGGAGTACACACATATAAGTTTAAGAGATACAAACATATGTTTACTATTGATCATAAATCATTTGACTAAATACACAAATAACATCGATAAGGAGTATCCAAAAGCTGTAATAAGCTCTATAGGATAGTAACTATCACAGTAGATGTCAAAAGCTCACCAAAGCAGGGGAGAACAACCCGGGAAAAGTCATAAATCAAAACCTTGCCAGGTCTGTAGCTGAGAAAAACTGGTGTCTCCCACACCACTGCTTGTTAGTTCCCAAGAATGCTGCCACTATTGCCATTGTTGTCATTATTGTTGTTGTTAGAAGTTAGAACGTCTTCTGATGTTGTAAGCTACAAGCTGCATACGAGTTTTCAAGATGCTAACAAGTTCTCAAGGAGGCTAACAGTGGGGAACAACACTGGAGAAGTTGGAAACCAGCCAGCCCTCACTGGCTAAAAGTCAGGATATCCCCTGGTGTTGTGAGCTGCATGTTGCTGAAAGTCTTCAAAATGTTAGAATGATAAGAACTTGCCAATGACAAATGACCAAGTGATGAAATAATAATCAATAACACTGCCAACTGAGGTCTGTCTTATATATTTTCTCAGATGTATCTTAGAGCCAAGTTTCTTGTTCCTGCCTCCCCCTCCGGGAATGGCCAGTTCCAGAAGGGTCCGGCAGTTACTGATATGAATGCCTGCCCATCTGGCTGAAGGGCCAATTCATCCGGAAAAACAACAAGGTCTGGTGATGTGCCTGTCACATCCTCCTGATATAACTTGCTACTTCTTCACTTCATCTGCTAATGTGGGCAAAACAGACAGAAAGCAACATTATCTTATATCTCTCCTACTCGGGAGGATGAGACCAATGGGGGAATTCTCTCAACCCCTGATCACAGAATTATTTTAACCCTAAACTAACCATCACCTCACAGCACAGACAGAACAACACCTTCATCTCAATTCTCCCCTACTTGGGAGAATGAGACCAAGCTGAAAAGCAATCTCATCCCAAATCTCCCCTATTCAGAAGAATGAGACCAAAGGAGTACAGAAAAGCAACCTCATCCCGTATCTCCCCAGCTCAGGAGAATGAGATCAATGGGGGACTCAACCTCTGATCACAGCACAAAAATCACGTCACATACAGGGACAGATAAAAGCTAATAGACAAAAGCTCGCATTAACCAATGTAAGCAACTTTTCCTCAATATCTACCCTACAATTAGGACTCAAAATTTGTATTCATTGACAATAGGTCATTATTGCCACCCGTACATGAATAGTATTCCAGTACACTTGATAAAACTGTAAACAACATGAATAATCTACAAAAAGCTAACTATCACCTCACATGCAGTTTCTCATGTGAGGGAACAAAAAGCAAACAGACAAAAGCTCACATCAACCAATAAAGCCAAATTTTTCTCAACATCTTCCCTAGACCTATCTTGACTCTTCTTCTAAATTCATTTCTCATATATTTGATTATTCACTTACTATCAGCCCCTTGGTTCTCAATGAAATGTAAAGTCAGAATGCTTAAATTAATTCATGGGACACCCTTGATTTTCCCCTACACGCACGCACACACACACACACACACACACACACACACACGTGTTAAACAGTCTAAATTTCTGCAAAGAGTACTCTCTTCTCAGTCCTCATACCAAAAATCTAAAAGTGACTTCCCTACCTCTCTTTCCTCAAAATCAATAACCAATTATATTATTCCACCCCTAAAATAGTTCCCAAATCTGTTATTCATCTAGAGTGCCATGACAACAGTGAAAGCCACAGTTCTCTCCCACTTAAATCTCAGCCACTGTGGAAAAACAATATGGAGGTTCCCGAAAAATTAAAAATAGAACTACCATATGATCTAGCAATTTCACTTCTGGGTATATTCCTAAAGGGGATAAAAATAGTATTGAGGAGATACATGTACTCCTATGTTTATTGCAGCATCAGTCATAATAGCCAAGACATGGGAACAATCTAAGTGTCTGTCAACGGATGAATGGATAAAGATATGTCATATATCTGTATATAGATATGCAATGGAATATTATTCAGCCACAAGAGGGAAGGAAATCCTGCCATTTTTGACAACATGGATGAACACTGAGGACAATATACTGAGGAAAGTCAGACAGAAAAGAAAGTAATATTATGCATTACTTATGTGTAAAATCTTAAAAAAGAACAACAATCTCTTAAAAGAGAATAAAATGTTGGTTGCCGGGGGCCAGTGGGTGAAGGAATAGGAGAGATGTTATTTAAGAGTACAAGTTGCAACTAGTACATACGTAAGTCTTGACAATCTAATGCACCGTAGTGATTATAGACAACAATATTGTACTATAAACATCAAACTCTCTAAAAGACTAGATCTTTATTCCAACCACACAAAAATAATAATAATTATGTGACCTAATAGAAGTACTAGCTAACGCCACAAAGACAATCATAGTGCAATATGTAAATTTATCAAATCAACATGTGTACATCTTAAACTTATAGTGTTATATGTGAAATACGTTTTAATAACAATAGAAAAAAGAACAAAAACAAAAACCTCTGCAATATCCTATTAATTCATCTTCTTGGCCCTCTCTTGCAATCTTTTATATAATTCATCATTAAATATCAGAGCAATCTTTTAAAATGTGATTTGGATAAGGGTACTTTCCTGCTTAAAACCTCACAACGGCTTCTTCTTTAGACTACAAAACCTTCTTGAACTCTACTAATGGAGAAATTAAAATGAATAAGCATTGCTAAGAAAGTTAATTAAAATGGAGTCCGGAGGCCACTGAGAAAGCAGAGTCTATGCATGGCTCATGCTTCAGTTTTCAGATCTGCTACTAAATTGCAGACCTGTTGCTTAACTCAGCTCAAGGCTCAGCTGTAAACATCTTCCCTCAGGGACTGATGCATGGACATACGAGAACTTCACTTCTTCATTACCATGGTAACCACCAGTTATTCTTTTCTTTGAAAGGAGCCAATCCCTGTTAACTTAACCAGCGTATTTCATTTACATAAAGGACCTAAATGAGAACCATGCCTGAGTTTTTTGCCTTTATAAACCCTGTCTTTCTTTGTGCTGTCCACAGCACAATTTAGGTTGCAACCTGTAAATCAATACCCCCATTTTTTATTGCTTATATAAATGTCTTTAATTCTTTCTCACAGCCTAAACCTACTATTAATATTATTATTTTTGGTTTTGGATTTTGGTTAACAACTGGCTATGAACTTCATCTCCAAACTTACTTCACTTTGTTTCCACAGCCAGCTACTTTCATTTCCTAACAAATAACGGTTTCTCTACATTCCCAGGATTTCAAAACTCCTCTACCAGGCATGCTCTCCTTCTTTTCATGAGCAAATCCCTCCTCACCTTTACTCCTTAAAATAATTTTTCTAGAAAGGCTTCCATAAAACTACATGAGGGTAAGTCTTCTTGTTATAGTTACAATCTAATGATACACATTTTACTATAAAAGCTTATTTTAAAATGTCTCTTTTATGAGACTTTCAGCTTCTTGAAGCCAAAAACTAAGACTCTCCTGTTAATGACTTAATCGCCAGTACCCAACCTGACTACCTAATAATGAATAAATACTCAATAGTGTTTGTGGAATAAATGAATTAATCAGTCAATAGATTAGTGGGGAGTACAAGTGAGATTTTAAATGAAATAAAAGCTTTCAATATGGGAACCTATAGAGAGTTATTCCAGCAGCCCCCATTATAATGATAATTATTTAAAAATTGTGTTTTCACTCAATTCTACTATCCTTAGAGCACTAATGCTGGATACTAGTAACAGAGAACATTAAGCTCTTGTTTGATTTCATGAGACACAAATGGACTGGTATTAGAACACACAACCTGAAGCAAGGTAAATAACCTCCCTTCCCACTAGTATCAAGCTCATTGTTATTTCACTCTGAGGAAACTCCACAGGTTCTGGAATCAAGAAATATGAGTAGTGTCAGCAATTTAATTGGAATTTCAAAAACAGAAAATCAATTTAGTGAGCATTTTACAAAACACTTGGATAGGCGATACCCTGCCATTCTATATGTGGAGTCACAAAGGTGAATAAAGCATGGATATAGCTGAGTCTATGTAGGTACAATGGGGGTCCTCTGATTTCATTGTGGTTCTTTTTCACTCTATGTTGATTCTCTCAGAACTTCCTCCATCATTGGTATATCTGACTATATCATTTTAAGTATTCTTATGAGGAGTAATTATGGAGAAATGGAAGGACTACAGCATGGAAGCAGAGTCGTTTTAGATCTAGGGTCTCAAGACCCTAGATTTCTGAATTAAATTTTCTCATTGTGTAAGATGAAGAATTACTACAATCCATATTTCAGATCACACTTAGCAACATTATCCAATATTTTTCTTATATGTTAAACCATATAAGATCTCTGGCTATCCCATCCTTTAACAACATTACTCCTGAAATTGTGCCTAAAATTTAGACAACTGAAGAGGAAAGCAGAATATTTTGCAATGGTCTCTTACTCCCAAATCCTATAGATGTACATCAGTCCTGAAATAGTGTGGACACTGGAACTATATGAAGATCAGATATAACCCCATAAATGAAAGTAAAGGAGACTACATATTTGTTTTTTAAAGACATAACCTCCAACTTCTTGATTTTTATATTTTATTTCTTTAGAATCTGAAACCAGATACATTTCAGAAACGTCACTGCACTGAATAACTTATTTTCAGTTCCTGTTTCATTATCTTGTGATTGTATTTTGATGCAACTGATTTAAAATTAGGCAGTTGAAACAAATCTTATTTTTTCTATTCTCATAAATTTTAATATCCTTACCTCCAAATTTATAGAATTACCTGTACATCATATATTTCATCCTTTTCAGGTTTCTTTATAGCTTTTGTATTATTTTTACTTTATAACATTTGTTCTTTTTTTCTCAGAGGTAGTTAACCCAAGGTTATTACTCTGCTCTTTAATAATAATGCTAATTATGGTAATACTTCCCATTTATGAAGTATACCACTATGTTCTTTGAATGCATAAACTTGTTGAATAGTCAGTTTGTATATTAAGTATAAATTCTGATTTTACAAGAAAGCAAAATGAGACTCAGAAAAATGAAGCAACTTGTCTAAATTCATAGAGCTAGTGAATGGTAGTGGGTTAAAACCAAGACTAACTCCAGTGACCAAAGTCTGCATTATTATATGATAAATTGCTTGGACAAGCTGTTCTTATGAGTGAGAATACTCTCCTTAGGTGATGTACTCATGCAGGTACAGTAATGTATACTCAATCAAAAAGCAACTGAATTGATTTATTAGCCTTCTGAAATGATTTTGTTAAGAAAGCAACCAGCTTAAGTGATGAGGGCAAGCCAAAGGGCAATACAAATTAAAAGAGGTTTGATTGGAACAAGTTTCTACCTTCATGCAACTGCTCTTATAATTTCATACAACGCATTATCCCAGTTGTAATACTTGATGTGATTGCTTATCTCTCCCTGGATATACCTGGACTCTGAGAAATTTGTCCTGTCAGACTCTCTTTGCATTATCCTCATTTTTAAAACTTGTTTTCATTTTAAAACTACATTGGAAGATGAAATAATAGCTATACTATGTTAGTGTGTTAATGACAGGCACCACTCTACAACTAATAACAGAAATACTGATTTCTATTAGACTACTACTCCCCATCTCTTCTCTAGTTAAATAGTTTGAAAACAATTTGGCATTTTAATTATTTTGACATTATATATATATATATATATATATATATATATATATAATGTGTGTGTGTGTCTGTGTGTGTATATATACATATATATATATATATATATATATATATATATATATATATATATATATATATTCTGAAAGCTCTGTATATTTTTGTTTCTATTCCAACCTGAACATGTACAGCTAATACTGATTAATTGACTCTAATTAATTAAATATAAATCACAAGACATTTAGAGATAACAAGACCATGTTTAATAAATGAGCAATGAAACCACAGGCTAAGAACACAGACTGGACTGAAAAAAACTAACATTTAAAAACAAGAAGTTTGTCTAATTACATAAGATGATTTGTGTGATTCATTCAGTCCTACGGTTCATTCCTTGACTGTGACTTTCTGGATGGAAGGCAACAGCATTTTGCTATAATATCATATAATTATAGGAAAAACTGGCTACCATAACATTAATAAATTGATATATTCTTAAGTATCTTTTAAACAATCCAGTTTACAGTTTAATAGCTTATTCACATCTCACTATTAGTGGAATCATATTTTGAGATGATCCCTTAATTTCCTTTACAGTTCATTGTTATAGAAACACAAAGTATGTTTGCATTTTGATTTATTTTGTTTTTCATCCTGCAACTTTACAGTATTCATTTATTAATTCTAATAGTTGATTTGTGGAGTCTTTAAGTTTTCTATATATGAGATTATGCCATATGTAAACAGGCAACATTTTACTTCTTCCTTTCCATTTGTATGCCTTTTATTTATTTTTCTTACCTAATTGCTTTAGCTAGGATATCCAATACCATTTTTATTAGAAGCTACAAGAATGTGTACCAGGAATATTCTGTGAGCTGTAGACTTGCCAAATATGGCTCTTATTATATTGAGGTGAATCCCTTCTACACCTAATTTATTGGGAGTTTTCATCATGAATGTATATTGAATTTTGTCAGATGCTTTATCTGCATCTTTTGAGATGTTTATGTAATTTTTATCTTTCATTCCATTAATAAGGTCATCACATTAATTGATTTGCATATGTTTAACCATCCTTGTATACCAGGAATTAACCTCACTGAGCCATGATGTATAGTCCATTTAATGTGCTGTTGAATATGGTTTGCAAGTATTTTGTTGAGGATTTTTGCATCTATATTTATAGATACTGGCCTATAGTTTGATACTGGCCTGTTGTTGTTTTTTTCATAGTGTCTTTCTCTGGTTTTGATATCAGGGTAACACTGACCTCATGAAATTACGTTGGAACTATTCCACTGTCTTAAACATTGTGGAAGCATTTGAGAAGAATGTTTCTTCCAGTGTTTGGTAGAATCCCCCAGTGAACCTATTTGGTGGCTTTTCTTTGTTGACAGGGTTTTGATTACAGAGTAGACCTCCTGACTTGTTATTAGTCTGTTCAGAATCACATTTACAATAGAATCAAAAAGAATATAATTCCTACGAGTAAACTTAACAAAAGAAGTGAAAGAGTTGTGCACTGAACATGATAAAACATTGATGAAAGAAATTAAGACCAAAAATAAATAAATAAATAAAAGTATTAATGGATTAATGGACTGGAAGACTAAATATTGTTATAATGCTCATATTAACCAAAGTGATCTTCAGATTCAATGCTATGTCTATCAAAATCCCAATGATATTTTTATCAGAAATAGAAAAAACAATTCTAAAACTCATAGAACCACAGAAGACCTCAAATAGCCAAATGTATCTGAAGAAAAAAGAACAAAGCTGGAGGCATCACACTCCCTGATTTCAAAATATATTACAATGCTACAGAAACTTAATAAGTATGGCATAGGTCAATGGAACAGAACAGAGGTCTCAGATATAAACTCACACATATACAGTAAACGGATCTTCAGTAAGGGTTCTAGAAATACCTAATGGGAAAATGATAGTCTTTTCAACAAGTAATGTTGGGAAAATTGGATATCCACTTGCAAAAGAATGAAAGTAGACCCTTATTTTATACCATATATACACAACATCAACTCAATTTGGATTAAAGACTTTCATGTAAAACTCCTGGAAGGAAAAATAGGGAAAAAGCTTCTTGACATTGATCTTAACAATGGTTTTTTGGATATGACATTAAAAGCACAGGAAACAAAAGCAAAAATTAATACATGGGATGATATAAACTAAAAAGCTTTTTTACCACAAAGGAAACAATTGATAGATTGAAAAAGCAATGGGAAATAATATTAGCAAACCGTATTATCTGATAAAATTAATATGCAAAATATATAAAGAAATCAGAAACTCAATAGCAAAATAATAATAATAATGATAATGATAATAATAATAATAATAATAACTTGATTGAAAATTTGCAAAGGACCTGAATAGCTATTTCACTAAAGAAGACATACATATGGCCAACAGTTATGTGAAAAGGTAGTCAACATCCTTATTCATCAGAGGAATGCATATTAAAACCCCAATAAAATATCACCTGACATCTATCAGCATGGGTGTTACAAAAAAGATAAAGGATAACAAGTATTGGCAAGGATGTGAAGAAATTGGAACTAGTGTATACTTTTGGTGGGAATGTCAATTGATGCAGCTGACATGAAAAATGATATGGAAATTCTTCAAAAAATTAAAAACAGAACTACCATATGATCCAGAAATTTGGTTTCTCATTATATGTCCAAAAGAATTGAAATTAGGATTTCGAAGAGTATTTGATATCCCATGTTCATTGAAGCATTATTCACAATAGCTAAATTTAGGAAACAACCTAAATACCCATTAATGGATGAATGGATAAAGAAAATGTCACATATACATAAAATGGAATTTTATTCAACCTTAAATGAGAAGAACACCCTGCCATTTGCAACAACATGAATGAACCTAGAGGATATTTTGTGTTAAATGAAGTATGCCAGTTACAGAAGTGAGGACAAATGCTTCATGATTCCACTTATATAAGGTATCGTGTTTCCCCAAAAATAAGACCTACCCTGAAAATGAGCCCCAGTTAAGATGGTCAGCCAGACGGATGCATTTAGTACACTATGATGATGTTCTAGAAGAAGATGACATGACTGTATTTGAATAAATGTAGATTGTTGTACATGAAAAATATAAGACATTCCCTGAAAACATGCCCTAATGTGTCTTTTGGAGCAAAAAATAATATAAAACCCGATCTTATTTTTGGGGGAATATGGTGTAAGACCCAGTCTTATTTTCAGGGAAACACGGTATCTAAGGTAGTCAAACTCATAGAAAAAGAGAGTAGAATTTTGGTTTCCAGGGGCTGGATGGAGGGGTAAACAGGGGTTTTTGGTTCAATGGGTATAAAGTTTCAGTTATGTAAATGAATAAGTTTTAGACATTTTCTGTACAACATAGTGCCTATAGTTAATGGAACTGTGCTTTACATTTAACATTTTTGTCAGTAGGGTAGATATCACGGTAAATGTTCTCAATATATACATAGGTACACATATAAACAAGGGGCATGAGAAAACACTTGGAGGTGATGGATATGCTTCTTACCTTCATTTTAATGATGGTCACCCAAGTGCATGTGTCCAAAAGTATCAAATTTTATGCACTGAATATGTGCAGATTTGGTATAGCAATTATACCTCAATATTTAAAAAATAATAATAATAATGATTCCTTAGCAAAGTATTGGTTGTATATAGAAAAATTTATAAATTTAAAATATTACTCTGTTTCTTGTGAATCATATAGCTCTAAAGACTCCAAGTACAAATAATTTAAAGACAATCACCTTTAAATTTAGCTTCTAGATGAATATAAATTTTTGATTGTCATCAAAATGTTCCACAAAGTCTTATTGTATGTTAGGTAAAATAATAAACATAAAAATAGCTCCATATTTTAGGATGTGGATCTTTTTTAGGTCTATGATTCATGCATAGTCTCTAAATAGAAAGATACCTTAAAGAGTATAAAATGTAAAATGTTCAGTTCCATATTGACTGAAGATGAGACAACTGATTATTATAAAATTGCTGTTTAAATATTTATTTTCATACTTTCCAACATTTTTAATATTTCACATATAAAATGAGGTTGATTAAATCAGATAAAATAAAATGAATGATGTTACATAATGCATTATAGGCTACATGAACTAAATATAATAAATTACAATACAATTTTATGGTAAAAATTGAAATAAAATAAACCAATACAGAATTATAATCCAAACATAAAAATATAGGAGCACTGTATGTGATCTCTTTTATGTAATGAAGTAAAAATGCATTCAATAACTACATTTGTGATTAGCAAAATTAGTACAAGATTTGAATTTGAAAAATAAGCTCATGGAGCATACTATGAATAAAACAACTGTGGAAATAGCAATTTTATTCTAAATTCTACTTCAGTTTAGTCATTTAAAATAGTCAAAACAGTTTCAAGTACAAGGGAATCTATATGTGGATCGACTCAGAGAAAAGTTACTCAATATGGTTATTGCTGTAAAATGAGTATTCTTTAGAAAAATTAACCTAAAATTTGGCATTAAAATTATTTCTCTAATATTTATACTATATTTTAAAGGGTAGTATGCATTCTGAAGAGTGCTTGTGTTATATAATACATAGTCACTCTTGGATGTTTGACGACCATGAGAAAAGCATAAATTTGGCCTTAATAAATACTGAATCAAAATTAATTTTGGAAGAATTGAATCCATTATATATTAAACCTATGTGATAGGATAGTTGAATGGTTTTACTTCTCAATAAGAAAACACTGGAACAGTCTGAAACACCCTTCTGTGCCCCACCCAGATAGTTCAGGCCTTGTCACTTGCTTGTGCTGTATCAGCATCCATATCTCTTTGCCTGGAGGTATTCTCCAAAGCCTTAAACCCCTGTCCACATGCACTGGAGACTAATGGTAGTGTTAAGAAATTCACACCTCCAAAAGCATTTCTCAGCTATTGTCTGATGGGAGTTTTTACATACATACAACAGCTCTCTTCGGAGAGGATAATTTTGAGTCTTATTTTACACCACTTTACACAATATCCCCCCTTGAAATTAAGTTCCAGACACTCATAATGGTAGTAGGATGAATAGTACACCCATTACTAATTAACTGTATCTCCTCTCCTTACTAATTTCTCCATTCCCATGCTGATGTCTGTTGCACCTCCCAAATAAATTACTTTCATACATTTTCTTTTCACAGATGATATCAAGCATACCTGTCCTCAGTCACATAACTTTTAATATGAAGGAGTCTATATGAAACATTAATGAGCTGTATACCAATGTATTATGATACAAGGAAAAGTTTGATGAGTGAGACTAGTGCATATTATGTAACTATATAGAATAGTACTAATAATTGAAAAAAATAAAAAATAAAAGTCACCAGATAAAAACATCCTCAGATGGCATGGATAGCATGGCATTCCCCATTCTAAGACCCAGGTCATAGGTCTTACTCAATATTCAGATTCACTTTGCAAATTTATTACCGAACATGTCCAATAAGATATTCTACAGGGACCTCAAACTCAAAATATTCATCACTTTAATCATTATTCACAATCTATACCACCTGCTGTTTCTTCTCTTCTGTATAATGTCATTTTTCCAAACAAGAAACTTAGATTTTAGTGACCTGATTCTTTTCCTTACCTCCATGTCAAATTAATTTAAAAGCATGTAACTGTATTTCCTGAACATTGTTATATGTTCCACCTTATCACATCTTCCTGAGTGAGTGTAAAGTACCATCATTTGTCCTCAGGATTAGCAGCACATTCCCCCAACTGGCCAACCTGACCCAGTCTTTTCCCTTCCAATCTATTCTACCTGATCTAATACCCAATTATTATTTCACCTCTTCTCTTGCCCTCGTTGCCCCCACCACTAGCTTCACAGTCAATAATACTTCAGCTACTCCACATTGTTCAGTTGCTTGAATGTACCACATTTTCTAATCTGGCTATGGCCTCAAGCTTTTTGGCTGCCTAAACTTAATTTCCCCTTTTCTTCACCTCAGGTTAATTTATACTCATATTTCAATTTTTTAATTATATATATTTATTCATCTGTTCAACAAAATTGTTTGGAGCGCCAACTTTGTGTCAAGATCTATTATAGATACTAAGAATACATATAAATCAGGGAACAGACAGAATTTATGTTCTACTGGGTCTCACACAAAAGCATACGCAGTAGTAAGAGACATCATGTTTTACAAGGAAAAATAAATGAGAGGAAGGTGAGTAGTGTTGTGGGGAGATAAAGTGGCCGTGATAAATACCCTTATGAGATAGATATCTGAGCAGAGACCTGAAAGAACTAAGGGAGTGGACTATACACATATTCAAGAGAAGCAGTTTCCAAGATGATACAACAGCCAAAATAAGGAGAACTTTAGGTAAAAGCAGTTTGTAGTGGTCTAGGAAAAACAAAGCTTAAAGTATTATGCCTCACTATCCTGACATTTTTTGTCTTTTTTACATGACTCCCTTCAGAGCTCTTACAGCATACTGTTCCCCTATCATATCAACTGATACACTTCATGTAATCATCTGCTGTTGACTGGTTTTTCAACTCAATACAAGCATTTAAAGGGCAAGAGACCTTGTGTCTCTTCCTCACTATGCTTGGTACTGTTTATCACAGAAAAAGGCTCAATATATACTTTATCTAAAATGTAAGGATAAGTAAACGTTCATATATAAACACACGCAAGCATTTGTGTGTCTATGAGTGTGTGTGTAGATATTTTCTTTTTCCTTTTAAATAAAAAACTATTTGTTATTCTTGCATTCCCTTTAATTTTCTGACTATGAATAAAAACATGCTTAGAAAGTGGTTACCGAATAGTGTGAACTGAATACGAGGCACAGCGCCCCGCACCCAAGGCCCAGCCACTTCCCATTGTCCCCTTTTCAGTTTAGACCACACAGGGCCTGGCGTCTGGATGGGCTCGGCCTACCTGGGCTCAGCTGGGCTTCTCACTCTCAGAATTTGGCTTGGGAACCGGCAGGGCCAGGGTAACTCCGGGAATGACAGCAGCGGGTAGAGGGCAAGCTACCTGGGGGTTGGATTTGACCTTCCACAACCACAGGAGGTGCATTTATGGCCTATACCTTCCCCACCTGGCCAGAGGCCAGCTGGCCAATGGCCTCCAGCTTCTGAGACGGCCTCTCCTAAACGAGACATGGCTTCAGCTGTGCTGCCTCGGCTTTCTTGCCAATCCACAGTCTGCCAGCTCCTGCAGACAGCCTATGAAGATGAGTTTCTTAATAATATATATGTATATCTACATTTACATTAATATATTAAATAGATAAAATATAGAATTAAGTATACAGAAGGTGCCAAAGATGTATACACATTTTAATAAAGGAAAAAAAAAAAACTGTATTAAAATTATAATACTCAATATATACTGATAACAAAAGATGAATACAAGTCACATTTGATTTCTGCAATCACAACATTTTGGGCAAACGTCACACTACACATTGCTACCGTAATTTAATTCAAATTCAAAACTAATACATAGATAACATCTCTTAAAATGTGTATACAATTTTTTGGCATCCTGGTATATATTACATGTATGTGTACATGTAGACAGACATATACTGCTGGCTCTGTTTCTCTCTCTGGAGAACCTTGAATGACACATATTTTGATACTGAGAGTGGTTTGGGAGAAAAGAATAGAATGTTAAGGATACATTGTTTGGATTGGCTCCAAGCTTCTGGCATTGGTTCTCTATTCTAATGAAAGGCATACAGGGCTCTGAAAGTCCATGGTTCATGATATAGTGATCAAGATAGACAAAAAATCATCATTTAATGCATTTTAATACAATGTTAATGAGGTAACCTGCAAAATAATGTTTTTGTTTGTTTGTTTGTTTGTTTGTTTTTTTGCTTTTGGATAAATATATGCAAATTTAAATGTTTATTGTTTGCAACAAAATATCTTTTGAAGAGTTAATGACCTATTTCTTTTCCACAGTTAGTATGAGTGTTTTCATTTAACTTTCTGTATCGAAGTACACCACATCTCCACAAAAAGATGAAAGATATATATATATATATAGAGAGAGAGAGATATATATATATATATATCTATATATATATATATATATATATACACCTCATTGAATTATCAAAAATGAACACACCTATATAAATACTACCCAGGCCAAGACTATTACAGTATGTCAAACACCTCTCTTCATGCCTTTCCTGATCACTACTACCTCCCTCTTTTCCCAAAGTAATCACTATCATGACTTCTAATGCCTATTTGGAATTATATACAAAAGATGTCATGTAACATGTACTGTTTTACACCTGGTTTCTTGAGTGAACATTATGCATGTGAAACATATCCATGTTGTACATAGATATAATCAATTTTCATTACTTTGCAACATTTCATTTTATGACTATATCCCATTTTTTCCCCCATTATACAAATGGCCATGTGAGTTGTGTTTTGGGACTATTCTCAATAACACTTCAAGAACATTCATGTGCATGTCTTTTAGTACAAGGTCTGTATTTTTTAAATTTTTTTTATATTTTGTTGTTGTTGTTGTTGGATACATTTCTCAAATTGCTGGCTCATAAAAATAACTGTCTGTTTCACTTTAGTAGAATATGTGAAAGACTGATTTTGGAGTGTACTAATCTACACTCTCAACAATAATGTATGAAAATTCCATTTGATTCACATTCTTGACAACAATTGGTATTTTCTGTTTTCTTTTTATTTTAGCTTTTTATTGTTTCAGTCAATTTTAGCTTTTCTGCTTAGTATGCAGAACTCTCACACTGTAGTTTTAATTTGCACTGCCGCTACAACTAATGAGGTTGGACACCATTTCACAGACTTTTTAGTAATTTATATATATCATTTGTCCCTCTTTCTTTTTTTATTGCTTTGTAATTCTCTATATATTCTGGATATTAATGTACAGAAAAATAAGTTCTCCCATTCTGCAGTTTCTCTTTCAACTATATTAAAATCTTTAAATGAATATTAGTTTTTCAATGTAATGCAGTCTGATTTATCAGTCTTTCCTTTTATGTGTGTCTTTTGTATTATGTTTAAGTAAACTTTATACTCCTCAAAGGTGTGAAGACATAATTTCACAAGTGACATACCAACATTATATAATCAATACATACAAATTTCTTGAGATATTAAAGGTAATATATTTTAGAATGGGACTAAAATAATTTCTTGAATCACAACAGTAACTTTAACAAACCTAACATTGGCAACTATAACATATGTTGACATACAACTTGCACAGTTCAGCTATTTAAAAATACTTTTGTTAGAAAAAAAATATTGATTTGTCTTATGCATATAAGTGGATTTAAGCAGTCTTTTTTTCGTTCTTTCATCTAATTTTAACCATGTTGTAGCACAGGTTCAGATAGATGTATATCTTCCCCAGGTCACTGACAGGTACTTGAAGTTTTGATAATTGGTATTAGAATAAAGTATAATACAAAAATTAAACTAGGGAGTTTTATAAATAATTATATTTATTTTTAAAAGGGCCCTGTTCAAAACAAACAGCATCAACAAAAAATATAATAATAAAAACAACTAACTAACCAAGAATTCATGTAATGCCAAACAGCAAGGTTTCTCAATAAAATATAATAAAAAAGACTGTGCAGTTCACCACATTTGGATGGTCTGATAATGGAGATATCCAAAGCACAGAGCTTGAGGGGTCACTGGGTGTTAACCTGGGTAGAGACAAGGGTGTGGACAAAGGAAAGTAATTTTTATTTATGTCTGTATGAATCCATTCATTTGGTAACCACATTATGTGAAGCCTAAGTGATTGAGAGCTGTTGCTTCTCTTACTCCAATCAAGTCACTATATGTAGGAAACCATGTAACTGGCTATAATTATCACTCTATTGTTATGTGCGTTCTAAAGAGAACTCTAGAAAATGTGAATTGACAACATGCAAAAAGGTCACTCACCTTGTGATGTATATGCTTTATAGTCAAAGTAGTAGCTTGAGACAAACAAAAGCTCAAAAGACAGTTTTTTGTAATTAAAACTTCCAAGTTCTTTCTAAAACATCGAAATTCATATGTTTAACATTACAATGATGAAGAGAAAAAATTCCAAAATAATACATGTATTTTATTAAAATATTTAAAACGTGTTTAGTGTTTTATAGAGGATTAGAAACTATATGTAATGTATCTATTCTCATCACATTTTAAATTCTGAATTGTCTTAGCAATTGAAATATATTCACTTATATTACTTTAACTGTTTCTGTTAGAACCTCCATGTCAAGGTGTAAATATTTGAGGTCCAGGACAACAAATAACACTTCCATAGTGTCATCCAGAAGGTCCATAAGAGGTAGATAAGGAGTAGTACTTAAAAAGAAAAAAAGGAAAAATAATAAAAAATGACCAAAGATTTTTATTGATTTGCAAACTATTGAATGTTTAACTTGTGAATGTACTGTTGCAATATTGCCTGTCATATTTTCTGGGTATTAATTACAAAGAAACTTATTTCAGATTTATTTAACCAGTGACTCATTAGGATTAAGTTAGAGAGGGAGATGGGGAGAGAGAGAGAAAGAGAGACAGAGAGAGAAATATAGACATGTCAACCTTTAAAAATTTAGTTCCTCACAGTAATTTTAATGTATCATAAATACTCTGATGGCAACAGTGCCAAGTGCAGTGCAATCAAAGTTTGTTAATTGATTGATTGATATGGATCTGAATATTTTTTTCCTAAATACAGACCATATTGATTATATTATAAAAATGTTGTTTGTAGAAGAATTATCTGGGTAAATATTGACTCAGTATCTTTCTGTGCCTCTGATGCACATCAAGTTTTAGTGCCACTTCAGATAGAAATGGGAAAAAAGTGAGTTATTAAAGAGTATATACTTAAGTATTTACTTGAGTCAAGGTAAACCAATTATTCTCTCCTCTGTAAATAATCAGATAAATGGGGAAACCTTATACAAACCATCCAACTAATCAACAATAATGATAGAATGACCTTAAAAACATCAAAATCCTGATTAACCATTGGAATTCCGAAGAGGGAAGAGATCACAATTGTCTCCAAAAGAAAAGCCCATAAAATCGTTTTTCAGAAAGATTTTTTCTTTTTTTTAAGTAATCTCTACTGTCTCTGAATATAATGCTTTCCTTTCCAAGAGACAAAGACTTAATGCATATAGGAGAGAAAGAGAAAATATATTGTGCCTCTGTATTTAAAATGAACCAGTTAAATATTAAAAGTCAACACATGTCTCTTGATGTTCCTGTTTGCGTTTCTTTTAAGGCGCTAACTAAGAGTAAAATTGAAGCATGGGGCAGGTATTTTAAAACAAATATTTATTTGGTACTCAGTTGATAGAAAAATATAGTTTCACTTTTCAATATGATTTTATTCGAAAGCAATCATTGATTTTTTTATACTGCACAAAGTTTGATCTGTGGTGTTATGAAAAGTACAAAAATGAATAACCTACAGTCCCTAGCTTCAATGAGCTCATACTCTACTCAACAAAACATTCATAAACTGCCATACAAAATATCAAGTAGTGATTTTGTTAAAAGGGAGCATGGCTCTCAAATCTTTAACAGGAAGTATTGTTAAAATAGAGACTGATTGGTTCCATCCTCAGAATTTTGGATTTAGTAGCTGTAGTGTGGATCCCAGGTAACTGGAATTTCTAACATAGGCTTGAATTACGTTTATGCTGCTGATCTTGGAATGATGCTTTAAAAATTACTGCTTTAAGACTATGATGGAGTTATTTATTTTTACTTGATCAACACAGGAAGAATTCCCAAGAGACATGAATAATTTTTTGATAATTCACTTATCAACTTGACAGGAGGATGAGAAATTATGCAATTATATGGAAAGTAAGTAAATCAATCAAAGACAGAAATAAAACAGCATATTGAAATTGTATTTAGATTGTGTGGTTGGACCATGAATAAATGTGTTTGACTAGTAGAAAGGAGTCATAGGAAGATATGCAACATAAATTTACAAAAAGTTTACCTGTGATTATCAAAATAAGAAGTGTGTGTAACAAGATAGTGTACCCTACCAGAATGGTTAAATACAAATCACGCAGCAATATCGATTTTGGACAAAGGTCAGTTATAACTGGAACTTTTATTATTTCTGGTTTACACCATTTTTGGAAAACATTACACCATTTTTGGAAAACACTATGTCAGTTTTTTCATAATGTTAAACATGCACTTAGCCTATGATTTATCCATTTTATTCCTAGATGTGGTGCCAAGAGTAATGATAATACATGTCAACAAAAAGACAAATGCAGGAATTTTCAAAGAAAATATATAAGTCTAAACTCACTCCATCAATGCGTGATTGAGAAAAGAAAATGGCATGCATGTACGAATATAGGTGGATTTCAAAAACATACTGAGTGAAAGAAATGAGACACTCAAGAATACATAATACAGAATTGTCTTTTTGACATTTTAGAACTAAAGTGAAACTATGGTGATTGAGATGGCATCATTGTTTTTCTTGGATTGGGGTGGGGTAAGTGAATAAAAAATGCTTGGGGAAAATGGTTTATGGAAATGTTCTATTATTTGATTGGATGGTTAGGGGAGTAATCTTACTGAGATGCAATAAATAGGGTTTATTGTTGGTAATTTTGGAAAAAAATTGAGAGTGACATGTTTTAAGCCTACATAAACGAATGCAAGATGATGATAGTGAGATAGAAAAAACAAATAACAAAAAAGTAGCATTTATAGGTGCATCCAGTTTCTATTGCTGTGTAATAAATCACCATAAATGTAGCAGCTTTAAATAATAGACATTTACTATTTCAAAGTTCGGTAGTTAAGGAATGGAGGCAAGACTTAGATGCCTTTTCTCTTTCAGGACTCAGAAGGCTACAATCAAGGCATTAGCCATGCTGCCTTCTCATTTAATGGCTTGCCTGGTGAAAATCTACTTCTGAGTTCCCTCAGGTTGTTAGCAGAATGTATTTCCTTGTAGCTTCAGGACACATGGCTGTTTGCTACTTCAAAACCAGTAATAAAAGGAGACAGGGAGAGGAAGGCAGGCAGCAAGTGAGAGTGAGAACTAGAGAGCAGGAACAGGAGTAGTAGTTGCTTTCAGGATGGGTACCACACTCTTAGCAATCTTCTATAATCATGGAAATGTAATCACATGCATCCCATCACCTTTGCCCTATTTCATTGATTAAAGCAAATCACATGCCTTGCCACAGTCAAGGGGAAGGGTTATATGAGTGTGTAAACATCAGGAGACAGGGATTATGGGGGTCGTCTTAAAGTCTGTACTCCACAGTAGAGAAAATAAAAGTTGATTTGGATTTGTTGAATTTGTGAATCTTTCCTGAAGCTCTATCAGGAAAGGTAGTAGAAAATGTGGTACAATTTGTGATTATTTAAGACTACAAATATTATAAAATATTTAAACAGCATGCTGATAACTCTTCACACATTGTATTAAATTTCTGGGATAGAAAAGAAAACATGTTTACATCAATTTCTATATTTTTGAACCTTTTTTTTTTTTTTTTTTTTTTTTTTTAGTATGATGCGGGAAAGGAGAGGAATACAATTGCCCACTTAGATCAACTGAGCTGTGGGATTCTAAAAGTACTTTTCAGGAATCATCAGAGACATTTTTAAACTGAAAGATATAAACTAACATAAAATAAGAGCAAGGATGCAAAGGGGGATGTCAGTTCTGAACCAATGGAATTGCTGAACATATACATTCTTTTTCTGAGTTCAAGGATAAAATAAACCACTGTTAGTCACAATGCTGATAATCAGTTCTGTAGGTCAATTCTCTAGCAATCTGTCTTAAATTTCTAATAAAGGAAGTTACAGATAAAAGGTGACTACTTGTCTCAAGATTCACTAGGCTGAACTATAACACTTAGTCAAGAACTTAGCAAACTCCCTGTTAGGTTTGATGTTAAAGGAAAAGAAACTTTGTGGGCCATGCAATTTGGGGATCTCTGGGGAGGATATTTTTGGTGATGTTGCTAGTATTTTACCAAATGCAGAAGATTAAGGCAAAATAGTAATTACTGATAGTATAATAGTATTCTCACTGTGAATAAAGCAGCTCGAGGCAGATTCTTTAAGAGGTAATGAATTTGAGCAAAAATGGCACACTAGAGAAGATAATCATAGAAAAGCTATTAGAAAATACTTAGCAACCATTAAGAATCAACTCAGCTAAAGCAGAGATAAAAACCTGGTGAACGTTTTGTAGAGCAACAGCTCCAAAAGGAAATCTTATTGAAGTGATCAACAACAGCAGGCAAGTTATAATTTCAAGTGTAATTTAATTGACTTCTGGTTGACAATCTCATTGCTTAGAAAATACAATATTATGGATAAAGTATCTCTGAATTTATGGGAGGAGTTGTAAGTATTAGACCATATTAGTAGAGAACTATCATATTTCGTTACATAAGAAGTGGAGGAATATGAAGCAGTAATCACAGGGGGAATAGGAGGCAATACTGAGGCAGAGAGCAGCTACATTGTTGCGTTAACTCAGGATGGAAAGGGGTTGCTGTTGGAAGCGGAGTTTATTTTAGGTGATATACTCATGTATCTCCTAGCCCAGGGTTTCCATCAACCTTCTGAAATTTACACAAACTTTCAATTGTTAGGTGCATTTTTCTCAGAATATTTTTTTACGGTTTAAATAAATTCTCATTGGGATATATGTCCCAAAATAAGTAAATAAGTGTAAGATATAAAAGCCAGTTGAAACTAATTTATTTTTATTTTTTTTGCAGGGAGGAGGATTCTTCTTTTAAGAGCAAAGAGGAACAAGGAAATCTGAATGGGGCTTGTGTGCTAAGGTCTTTGTCATATGTTTGCCAAGGAGGAAGCCCAGGACAATTGTCACATGTAGAATAATGTTTAAGAATGCAAGTGCTGACTCTCTTCTGTAAATGTCTTTTGTTGTTGTTCTGTGTCAGAACAAACAAACAAAACACAAAACAAGGAAGGACTGGTTATAGCAGTTGAAAATAAATTATGAAGCATTTGTGACAACATGGATGGATTTTGAGATTATAATGCTAAGCGAAATAAGACAGGCAGAAAAAGCAGAGAACCATATGATTTCACTGATATGTGGTATATAAACCAAAAACAACAAACGAACAAGACAAACAAATGAGAAACAAAAACTCATAGACACAGACAATAGTTTAGTGGTTACCAGAGGGTAAGGGGGGTGGCGGGTGGGGGGTGGGAGATGAGGGTAAGGGGGATCAAATATATGGTGATGGAAGGAGAACTGACTCTTGGTGGTGAACACACAATGTGATATATAGATGATGTAATACAGAATTGTACACCTGAAATCTATGTAACTTTACTAACAATTGTCACCCGAATAAACTTTAATTCAAAAAAAAAAAAGAAAGAAAGAAAAGAAATTAAATGAAAAAAAAAAAATGTTTCTTAATCATTAGTAATTGCTTAGGCAATTAGGAAAACCTCAGATTATCACACTGAAATATCATCTGATAACCACTGCTGACTTTAAGGTTTTATAGAAATGGACTTCCCAAAGATTAATGCACATAGTCGTTTGAGACAAAGACTTGTTAAAGGAAAATTGTGCTGGATGGAGTTAAGCAGGCAATAAAACTTTTATTCAAGACTATTACAATAGGGGTCGGCACTATTCCAACAGGGCTGACTGATTGAACTGAACTCCAGGAACACAAAGGGCCTGGAGGATATTTAACACAGAGATGAGCTAATAGAAAACTACTAGAAAATATCAGGGGAAATGGAGGTTTAGTTAATGTGATTAGGCTATCTGTATTTGCAAACTGGTGCTAATCTAAGTTTGTCTCCTAACCTCCTTCGGAAGATTCATGATAGTCTCTGTCTTTCTTGATTACATTTCAAAGGGTTGGCTTCCAGATCCTTGACAAAGACATTCCTAGGTTTGTAAACCTGTGATGAGGCAGTTTCACATCTCAAAAGAGCAGAGAAAGAATTTATAACTCCCAAGTTTTCTAAAGTAAATACTCTAAGAAAAGGAAAGTCAGGGGCCTATAATCAGGAAGAAACCCGTCTAAAGTTTAGTCCAATGGAGGATAACATAAGACTGTCTTGGTCAGATTCTTCTGTTGTTCAATGCTTCCCTTGTATGAAAACTATACACTCAACTGGAGCACCTTCAGTCCTTATATGGTAATTTGAAATTAGTATTGTTTTCCTTTAACAAATTCTGTGAAAGAGCTTAGGCTTGGAGCTGCCATACTAAACACCATTACTGCAAAACAGAGCACTGTGTGTTTCTACTTGCCACTTTCAATTTACTAAACCATTTAGTTTTCTATGAAGGAAAAAATATGTATATGCACACATATTTGAAGGGCTTACTTTAACACATGCACCCTATGAAAATGTTTCCACTAGAGTTTCAAGGCTTTTGCTGAATTGGCTGAATTTTGTATATTGCTGTAAAGCTAACTATTATTTTGCTTACACTGCTGCAAATTGTGCTTATTGTTATGTATAATGTATAAAGAAGCACAAATACACAATGTAACTTTTGCAGGAAGATTATGGACTAAATCAAAAGTATTTCCAATATAAATAATAAAATAGAAAAGACAATTTACAATAGAGCCAGAAAAGCTTAGACACACAAATAGTATTTCCAGAGCTACTTTGGAAAAGAAATCATCTAAGGCAAATGTGTAGGCACAGGACTTGATTATTGTTAGAACCCATTGTGAATCTTTTCAGTTGATACGAAGAAGTTAATATTGAAGCTTACTTTGTTTTCTGATCAAAGTAAATAATTCTTTTTTCTTTTTGGCTTCACAATAACACTTAATATCTGATTGAGGGGAGAAAAAAAGAATTTAAAGTATTATTCACAAAGGAAAGGAAAAGATATTTGCAAATGTGAAAAGTTTTCTAAAACCTAATAAGTGACACTAAATACTCAAGCTGCAAGCAGAGAAAGCTATTCCAAGATCCCTCTAGAAAAATACCTTCTTAGACATTGGATAAGGTCAACAGGACATTAACTTTAGCATTTATGGAAAATGACAAAGGAACAAGGTCCCAAATAGCACAGACTTTTAATGTAACTTTGTTCATATTAAAGTAAACTTGAAATATAAAAATGTATGAACCAACAGAAGAATTATTCTGAGTTTGGTAACATTGTTGGTTACATCACCTAGACAATAGATATTTAAAGGACAATGTAAACTATCTCCTCGCCTTTGCTAAGTAATAGATGGTGTCCAGATCTCTCTTGGCTGGTATTGATTAGAAATATTAAAAATACACTTACTGGTCTTTCAGAAAGAGAGGTTTTGGACATGAATCTAAATGGTACTCTTTCAAATTAAATGTACATAGGCCAATGGTCCATGCGAAGAGCAATCTGTGTAACAGCTAAATTAAAATGTTATAGAAGAAATAGACCATTATCAACCTAATGTTTTTGGCATATTGTACTGTACTAAGAGAGTCAGTGGGAGCTCTCTCTAGATATATTATATATCTACATATAGACATTAATTTCTCTATAGTGGATTTTTTTTGTTTGTTTCTTTTTCACAAATAATGAAATTGTTCACTCTGAATGCATGTATTTAAATTCTAGTATCATTATTATTTCATTGTACTGCTTTGTTACCTAATTTATGGTCATTGAGTGTTTGAATCTGCAACACAGATAACCTCAGTATTTCTGTTTCTGCTTAAATATCTTTACTTCAGCCTAAATTTGACCTTTGTTGGAAAATATGTATCTCCTGCCTAAGACAAATCTTCTGAAGATGTTTACATTCCATCTGCCACATCAAGCTCTAATTTCCTCTTTTTATTAAATTATCAGACTTTTTCAACTGCTTTCATCTTCCAGAACCATGAAGATATTCATTTTCTCCATTTCTCTAAATAATCAACAAAAAAATCACACACAAACACACACACACACACACGAGCGTGTGTGTGTGTGTAATATATCATTTGTATAAGATTTAGAGTATGAGGAAGAACTATAATATATAATAAGACTTTCAACAAATTATAGGTAAGAATGTATTGGTGGTTATACGTCTTTGGTCTCAGCATACCACTGAATTTTGTGGGTTTTTTTTTTTTTTTTCCTATCTTCTAAACATTTGTAGGCACTTTATTTCCTTTCTGAATTCATAGGTGTCCTAGTCACTCAGATTTCATTTGATATTGTTATAAGGAGAAATTCACCTTCTTTTACTTATGACAATCAGTCTTATCAAGCAATACTTGGCTTTATAAAAAAGAGGCATTAAAATATATTTTCCTAAATAATCAAAATATATACTTGGATACAATGACACTATTTTGGAAAAAAGGGAAAATCTTAAGGATTTAGATTTTTGTATTGAATAGCATCTTAACACTATTTTTCACATTTTATGTAATATTACTTAAAATAGTCTTATGAAACAATACCCGTATATTTTATGTGTTAACATTCATTGTTAATTTTCTTGTGGATTTCTATGGATATTATTTTGTTAATGAGGACAAATTTGCAATTATAAATAAATGTAAACATTACAATATACAGGTAAATGAATTACTATTAATATTGATGTTATCAGTAGAATAAAGTTGAAATTATTTTCATGAGACAAGGATGTATATAAGTTTGTCATAATACCTGAATTGTTAAGGAAAAAACTAAGGAAAAGCAAACACTATTAAACTAAATAGGATATATTCTACCAGAGTTTTTGATTTTTGTCTGTTCCTCAGCATTCAGTTGCTTTTATTGCCCAGATTCTACTTTATGGTAATTTCAAAAACAGATGACATTTTGAAAATAATTGGTTGCAGTTGGTTAAAGGCATGAAAAACTTAGTAATTCAGCTAAGAGAAGTACAGCAGAAGAATTTCTTTTCTTTTTTTTTAACTTTTATTTATTTTAAGTGTGTTTTTCCAGAAACTATCAGCTCTAAGTCGAGTAGTTGTTTTAATGTAGTTGTGGAGGGTGCAGCTTACAGTGGCCCATGTGGGGATCCAACCAGCAACCTTGTTATTAACAGCAGTGCGCTCTAACCAACTGAGCTAACTGACCACCCCATAGAAGAATTTTTAAGGGAAAAAAACAATCCTTGAAAAAATGCATAAGCAATAATAATAAAGAATCAAAGTAAATGTGTTATAAATATAGTATGAATAATCTGTGCTGTGAATTGTTAGATTTTAATGGTTGAATTATGTTTTTTATCAATGCTGCTTTTTTTTATTATTAACAGTAAACTAAGGAGTAATAGTAGAGTTATATATAATTCTGACACATCTACAATTAGACTAAGAGACTATTATGTATTATGCTACTGAGACTAAAATTGCCATGATTTTCTTGTCATTCCTTCATTGGAATTAAAGTTGGTTATAAATTTTCTGGAAAACATTGAACCCTTGAACAATTAGTGTTACTCATTATTAACAAAATATACTTCTACTTTTTAGTCATGGAATAGAAAATAGTTTAATGTAATATAGATAGAATTCAATTCACTAAATTTTAATGTATCATTTAATTGTGAACTTTATTTTTAAAACTAAAATTTTAATTGATAGAGTAAATCATACTTCAAGTAATAAGCCACTCAGAACTCAAAAGTCTTTCTGGTAAAACTAGTAGACCCATTATTCCTAATTACATGAATTAAGACTGACATATGTTACTTGCATATAGATTTGGAGTGTGGAAAAAAATACATTATTGTAGTTAATTATATCTCATTGTGTTTCTTTCTTTTTTTTTTTTTTGAATTTCCCTTATGACTAGGTACGTTGAGCATCTTTTCATACTCTATCTGTTAGCCATCTGTATGTCTTTACGGGAAAAATTTCTGTTCAGGTCCTCTGCCCATTTTTTGTTTGCATTTTTATTTTTTGTTCAGTATTTTTTTTTAATTAAATTTATTGGGGTTTCATTGGTTAATAAAATTACATAGGTTTCAAGTGTACAATTCTATAATACATTATCCGCATATTGTGTTGTGTGTTCACCACTCAGAATCAGATCTCCTTCCATTCATTACCATATATTTGACCCCCTTAACCTTTGCTACCTCTCCTTCCCCCCTTTCCCTCTGGTCACCACTAAACTGTTGTCTGCATCTATGAGTTTTTGTTTGCTGTCTTACTCATCTATTGCTTTCAGTTTTATAACCCACATATGAGTGACGTCATATGGTTCTCAACTTTATCTGTCTGACTTATTTCCCTTAGCATGAGAATCTTAAGAAGGCATGCAAACGGTCAACACATATATGAAAAGATGCTCAGCTTCACTAGCAATTAGGGAAATGCAAATCAAAACCACAATGAGCTACCACCTCACAACTGTCAGAATTTCAATTATCAACAAGACAAGTAATAACAAGTATTTGAGAGGCTGTGGGGACAAAGGAACTCTCGTACACTGCTGGTGGGGATGTAATGGGTTCAGCCACTATGAAAAACTGTTTAAAGTTTCTTCCAAAAATTAAGAATAGAATTACTGTATGACCCAGCAATCCCTCTCCTGGGTATCTGCTCCCAAAATTTGAAAAAAACAAAAACAAAAACAAACAAACAAACAAAAACCCCAAACAAACAAACAAACAAAAACAAAAAAGAAAAGTCTATAAAGATAAATGTACCCATATGTTCATTGCAACATTATTCACAGTTTCCAAGACATGGAACCAACTGAAGAGTTCTTTGATAAATAATTGGATAAAGAAGATGTGGTACATTTTTACAATGGGATATTAGCCATAAGAAAAGATGAAATACTGCCATTTTCCTCTGTTCATTTTTTAATTAACTTGTTTTTTCTTGTTGAGTTGTAGCAGTTGTTTATATATTTTGGATATTAGCCCCTTATTGGAGGTATTGTTTGCAAATTAATAATTTATAATTTTAACTTAGTTAAATAATTTATCAGTTTAATTTAGTTGGTGGTGAAGGGAGAGGGAGCGATTGATTAATTGATTGATTGATTGATTCATTCGTTCATTCATTGATTTAGAGAGAGGTAAAAATGAAGCAGCCTACACTCCATTTCCAGGCCTATGGCATATTATCTGGGGGGTTTATTTTAGGTCAAGAAGAAAAGCTAGCAAGACCTTAATAGTTTTGTAGTTACTCTACTAAAGATGGATTCCACATTTGAAGAAATGCTTAGCGACCATAGAAGAATTTGAGCCACAGTGAATTCTCACTTCCTGTATCGTAGAAGCAGAAAACTCACAGAAGAAGCTGTAAAAGACTCACAGCTGTGCCCAAATAAGTCAGCCATATCTGAACAGATTTTACTTTTAAACAGAGGAGGGACAGGGAAATATGGAATGGATTATAGAGTGCTCTCCACACTCTTAAGTCCTTAAAGTCACAGGTTTAGACAATCAATGGAAATGGAAAGTATCTTAATTCAGGCTGCTATAACAAATTAACATAGACTTGGCTTAAACAAGAAATATTTATTTCTTACAGTTGTGGAGGTCGGAAGTCCAAGATCAGGGTATCAGCATGGTCACGTACTTGGTGAGGTCTTTCTTCCTGTTTTGTAGATGGCTACTTTCTCACTGTGACTCCCCATGACATGTGTGGGGACAGAGCCCCAGAAAGTAGTTTACAGGCTCTCGGCCTCACGTGGAAGGGTGCTGGCTCGGGTGGTGAATGGCCATCGGCTGTGGCTGATTGGCCGTCGGCTGTGGCCGGTTAGCCGATTGGCCGCTGGTATAACTGCTGCGGCTACGAGGAGGGCCGAGGAGAATGGAAGAGGAGAGCCGGGAGAGAGGAACAGAGTCGAGAGAGTGGAGGAGAGTCGTCGGTCGGTTGGTTGGCAGAAAGGCAGACGGCAGGTCACGTGTCCAGTGGGCCCAGCCTCCAGTGAGACCATAATGGTATGACTCCCCTACCTATGGCTCCGTGGGTGTTTCTTTTCGGCCTCACCATATCCTGCGTTCTTGTGTGGGGAGCAGGAGCAGAGACCCCACAGGCCGCCCAGCCTGAAAGATGGCGCTGTGAGAAGGCCTCCGTGCACGACAAATGGCGCAGCGAGCAGGATCTCCCGCACAACAACATGTTTGCTCTCTTTCCTCTTGTTATAAGATTATGTATATTTTCCATTATTGGTTTCAGTAACTTGTGACTTCCAAGTAATTTCTTATAATTGGTATTAAGTTATTTATAATGTTCCCGTTGTATCATTTTAGTATCTGAAAGGTGTTGAGGTATCTCAAAAATCTGAAAATGGAACTACCTTATGATCCAGCAATCCCACTCCTAGGTATCTATCCGGAGAAATCCAAAACTCCAATTCAAAAATCTTTATGCACTCCCATGTTTATTGCAGCACTATACACAATAGCCAAGACCTGGAAACAACCGAAATGCCCATCGGTAGACGACTGGATTAAGAAACTGTGGTACATTTATACAATGGAGTATTATGCAGCCATAAAGAAGAAAGAAATCTTACCATTTGCAACAACATGGATGGACCTAGAGAACATTATGTTAAGTGAAATAAGTCAGACAGAGAAAGACAAATACCATATGATCTCACTTATATGCGGAATCTAAAGAAAAGAATAAGTGAATGAACTAATCAGAGACAGTTTTGGAAACATGGAGGAAAAACTGAGGGTTGCTAGAGGGGCGGTGGGGTGGGGAAAAGGGGAAGGTGAGAGGTTTAGAAAATAGTCGGTAACCACAAGATGGCCACGGGGTTTTAAAAATTAATTTGTGGAACGTACAGAGGGATAGTGGATGGGGGGAGAGGGGTTCACACAGTGTGAGGGATATAAATGATAAACATCTAAGTTTTGCTTTGTCTTGTGCACCTGAAACTAATATAAAAAAAAAAAAAAAACAGTTGAAAGGTCTTGAGTGACATCCCTCGATATTGCTAATAAGATGATTTGTCAATTTTTTTCTTTTTTCTTGATCAGTAGAGTATGAGGTTTACCAATTTTATCGATCTTTTCAAAGAACAAGCTTTTGGTGTTATTTATCTTAGGGTTGTCAGGTTTAACAACTAATAATACAAGAACCCAAATAATTTGAATTCAGATCTATAATGGATACTTTTGTATGCATAATTATGTAGTTTTGTAATTTTGCACGCATATAGTTCTGAATTATATGGAGCAGCTCTTTTCTCTAATACTGTGACTACAGTATAGAACACGACAGATATCCACTATTCATCTTGCTAATACTTTGGTATCTCTTGCTTCTCAAGTTAGTTCTGTAATGAATCTTTACTTCCTTTGTTCCTGTTATAACTTCACCCTAAGTCTCAGTTTATACCAATTGATATCCATGATATTTAATTGTGCTCTGGTGATAGAAAAAAAATTAAGTTATAAACAGAGGAGAAGGGTACATATAATATGACATCCATTAGTGTTAGGTCTTACAACTTAGTTCACTTTCCAAATTAGTAGATGAAAGGGTTTGGAATTTTCTAAAAGAGGTAAAGGGAGGTTTTTGAGATATGAAACTCTGATGCAAACATGACTAATTTATATTTTATGCATTAAAATGGCAATCCTCCTTGGTTCCAAAATCCACCTGGCAATTACTACTCCATATGTTAAACGTATCCAGATCTAAGGTGTTTTTGTTTGCTTTTAGGTGAATGTCAGCATCATCATTTTATGGAAAGTGACTGCAGTTTTCATCAGCAGTTCAGCAGACAGTGGACATGTTATAGAGAACAGTGATCTTGCCTGTCAAATGCTGCTAATGGACAGTTTCGTATGCATAGGTAAGGCCGCCCAAGGAGAACTACCACAAATAATGGGAGAGGGGTGAAGATTGAGTGAGCTAGTTTCTATCAGGATGGTAGGAATTCTGTTAACTATATTTCAAATAAAAAAATAGCAATAAAAACTTTCCATCAATAGCACACAAGGATTCCAACGGCTCTACGTCCTCATCAACACCTGTTATCATTTGTGTTTTTGATAAAAGCCACCCTAAAAGGTATGAGGTGATATCTCATTGTGGTTTTCATTGGCATTTCCCTTACATCTAGTGCAGTTGAGCACCTTTTCCTATTGCTGTTGGTCATTTGTATGTCTTCTTTGGAGAAATGTCTGTTCAAGTTCTTTACTTATTTTTTTAATTGGGTTATTTTGTGTGTTTGTTTTGTTTTTGTTTGTGTTCGATATTGAATTATAAGAGTTTCTTATGTATTTTGGAAGTTATGTCCTTATCAGATATATGTTTTACAAGTATTTTCTCTCATTTCATAGGTTGACTTTTCAATGGGTATAAAGTTACAGTTATGCAAGGTGAATAAATTCTAGAGATCTGCTCTTCAATATAGTGTCTATAGTTAAGAATATGATATTGTACACTTTACAATTTAAGAAGGTAGATCTCATGTTAAGTGTTCTTACCACAAAAACAATAAAAAACAAACAAACAAACAAAAAGGGCGAAAAGGAAACTTTGGAGGTGATAGATATGATTGTTACCTAGACTGTGCTGATGGAATCACAAGTATATACTTATGTCCAAACTCATCAAATTAGATACATTACATATTTGCAGTTTTTGTTTGGTTTTTTTTGTTTTGTTTTTTTGCATATCAATTATATTACAATAAGGCTACAGGAAAACACCTGTTTATTTATTCGATCACTAAAGGCTAGAGAGCTCTGTGACATCTGGGCGGTAGTGTTACAACTCAAGTGTGAAAATTAACTCATTAAGTGGAAACACACCTTAAAACATGCTCCTCTTTTTCTCTTGTTTGATTAGACAGCACACATTTCCCAAGCTTAGATAAACACACTTTTTTGACTGGAAGATACTGCTCCTAATAGACTCTCAGAGGACTGAAAAAACAAATATTCATACAGAATGTAATTCTAATTGCAGTCCTACACAGGCAAAAAGGAAAAAAGAAATAATGTTTTCTTCTCTCTTGGATCTTTGAAATGGAGAAAGGAGGGGGCACATAGGAAGAATCAATTTGTATAATCTCTTAATGATACAATATATTTTATTATTAAACAATATGCTTGCAAAGTATGGGCAAATTAAATTAAACTCTGTAAAAACAAACCAAATATATTCATGTAGTATTCAGAATCACAAAAAGAATTATATTAAACGTAGTTATTAATAGCGTCTAATTGTTGCTATCTAATATTTCAAAATGAGGTCATTTAGGGAGAAAGCCCTTGAGAACTTTAAGGAGAAATATGGCTTTTGAAAATTTAATATATGTAATGTTAATATATGCCATCTTACAATATTTAATTTTTGTTGTACATTTATTGTAAATAAATACATGATTTTTAAACACTATTTAATACATCACATTAAAATGAGACTTAACAGTTTTGTAATTTCAGGTACACTGTTGCTCCCATTGTTCCATTTTGTGTGTTCCTTAATGATGATACAAAATTGGGCTGATCATTCCGTATATATTTAAATGGAAAATTTTTGGACCATGCAGTTACATTTTGCTTTTAGAGAACATCAAAAATATAAAGGCAAAACAGGATTCTGGTCTTCATACGAGCTCTAGAGAACATACTTTGACATCAGGAGTGACACAAAGGAGATAAAAGGCCTGAAAATCATATTATATAAGACACAACTGAAGTTGTCTGGTAATATGTTTAAATAATTACCAGATTGTGATATCTAACCCTAAATGCATTAAGAGATAACGTTCTGTCTGAATGTAGGAAACAGCATAATATACCTTTAACATAGCTGAATGATAAACTTGTAAAATGTTAAATATTTAAATTAAGAAAATGAAGAATTAAGTGAATAAAATTAAAATTTTAAATAAATAAAATGTAAGTCACACATAATGCTATAGCTCAGAGATAAACAAAAAATTTATATGTAAGCATTACCTAATGCCTTTAAAACAATTCATAGTTATAGTTTATATGTTGTTTATTTTTTTAATTGCCAATTTTGTGGCAGTGGAGGGAAAGCAATAACACTGGTGTTTGATGAAGAAATCCTCTAGATCCCAGGAGGTACTGGAGAAGGAAGGCATTGATAATACTCTGTCTTAGAGTACCACTCCTTCCTCTCAAAACTAAATGTGCTGTCACAGTTCTCCAAAAGTTTTGCAAGAGCCTTAAATTTAAATATAGGGTCTGTCATCCACCATCAGTTTATACTACAATTTGATTCTTTTCCGTACTTTTAAATGACAATCATTTATAAACTGTAGGAGATTGCTCTAGTTCCTACACCTCTCAAAGAAAATACCTGTGGAGAACTCCAGATAGCTTCCCATCCCCATCCCCATAGTTATCAGTCAGTGATTCCATGATATGTAAGAATGTGTAATTGTTTTCTGAAATGGATTGGAAACTTCTGAATGGAAGTTAAGGCTTCCATTCTTCAGAAGTCTACTCTGAATGGAAGTTAATGCTATTAGGTTGGTGCAAAAGTTATTGCGGTTTTTGAAATTATTTTTACTATTTTAAACCGCAATTACTTTTGCACCAACCTAATAGTTATTATTACAATTGGGTGGACCTGAGATTGACTGCCAGATTAGCAAGAACTAAACCCGGGGGAAGTGTTAACAGCAATTAGGATACCATTGGGTCACCTGTCTTTGAACCTATTGTACGTACTATCCAGTACACAGCTTGCAATCTCATCCCAAATTCTTCCACATTGACAGGAAGCAAAGCAGAAGAACACGTACTGCCCAGTAGACAATAACATTTTGAACAACACATTCATTGTCAGTTCCCATGAATTTTTATTCAAATTCCATTAGTCAACCTGCAAAAAGCCTTCGTTCTTTTCACAGAAATGCATGTCTCCGTCAGCATTCCATCCTCCTTGTTAAAATTCTCAAGAACTATGAAAGATCTGTGATTTTGCTCTACTTGCATCACAATAAGGTAGTTTGGACAGTTTTATGGATGCTGTCAGAACACACAAGAGAGACATGGGTCAGAGGCATACAAACAATGGGTTCAAAGGGATGCCTGTGACTGATCTGTTGCATTACATGAAAGACATCCTCAGTTAATGAAACTCAAATCTTTTATAAAAGGCATTAAGAATGCCTGCTTTTTCCATCACATATGTTTGATCCCTTTTACCCTCATAAACTACCTCCCTCCCCTTTACCCTCTGATAACCAGTAAACTGTATATATAGAAGATGCACTGCAGAATTGTACACCTGAAAACTATGTAACTTTACTAACAATTGTCACCCCAATAAACTTTAATTAAAAAAGAAGAAAAAGAATGCCTGCTTCAAAGGGAGACACTTTTTCTATCTTTCTAGGCTGATTTCTAAACAAACCTCTTTGAAAACAGTCAGGAACAAAGGCAGTCAATGTTCCTGTTTACCAAATTCCAGGAAGCCTAAAGGACCCACAAATAATTTTCTCTTAAAATTGGCTTATAAACATTTTTAAAAGAAATTGAAGAAGACACAAAGAAATGGAAAGACATTCCATGTTCATGGATTGGAAGAATCAACATAATTAAAATGGCCATATTACCCAAAGCAATATACAGATTTAATGCAATCTCCATCAAAATTCCAATGGCATTTTTTAAAGAAATAGAACAAAAACTCATCAGATTTGTTTGGAACCACAAAAGACCCCGAATAGCCAGAGCAATCTTAAGAAAAAAGAACAACGCTGGAGGTATCACACTCCCTGACTTGAACTTGTACTACAGGGCAACAATAATCAAAACAGCATGGTACTGGCAGAAAAACAGACACGTAGACCAATGGAATAGAATTGAGAACTCAGAAACAAGACCACATAAATATGGACAGATAACTTTTGACAAAGAAGCAAAAGATATACAATGGAGAAAAGACAGCCTCGTCAATAAATGGTGCTGATAGAATTGGAAAGCCACGTGCAAAAGAACAAAACTGGACTGCTATCTATCACAATGTACCAAAATTCATTCCAAATGGAAAAAGATTTAAGCATAAGACCTGAAACAATAAATTGCATAGAAGAAAACTAGGTACTAAACTTATGGACCTTGGGTTCAAAAAGTGTTTTATGAATTTGACTCCAAAGGCAAGGGAAGTAAAAGCTAAAATAAATGAATGGGACTATATCAAACTTAAAAGCTTCTGCACAGCAAAAGAAACCATCTACAAAATAAAGAGTCAACCAAATGAATAGGAGAAGATTTTTGCAAACAATGCCTCCGATAAGGGGCTAATATCCAAAATATACAAGGAACTCATGTAACTCAACAACAAAAAAAACCAAACCACCCAATTGAAAAATGGGCAGAGGACCTGAAGAGACATTTCTCCAAAGAGGACATACAAATGGCAAATAGACATGAAAAAATGCTCAACATCACTAATCATCAGAGAAATGCAAATAAAAACCACAATGAGATATCACCTCACACCAGTTAGAATGGCTATCATCAACAAATAGTAACAAGTGTTGGAGAGGCTGTGGAGAAAACGGATCCCTCATACACTGTTGGTGGGAATGCAGACTGGTGCAGCCGCTATGGAAGGCAGTGTGGAGGTTCTTCAAAAAATTACAAATAGAATTACCATATGACCCAGCAATCCCTCTCCTGGTTATCTACCCAAAAGTTCTGAAAACATTTCTCCATAAAGACACGTGTGCTCCAATATTCATTGCAGCTTTATTTACAGTGGCCAAGACATGGAAACAACCAAAATGTCCTTCAACAAATGAATGGATAAAGAAGTTGTCGTGTATATTCACAATGGAATACTATTCAGTGGTTAGAAAAGATGAAATAGGACCATTTGTGAAAACATGGATGGACCTTGAAAGTATAATGCTAAGTGAAATAAGTTAGACAGAAAAAGCAGAGAAACAAGATTTCACTGATATGTGGTATATAAACCAAAAACAACAAAAGAACATGACAAACAAATGAGAAACAAAAACTCATAGACACAGACAATAGTTTAGTGGTTACCAGAGGGTAAGGGGGGAAGAGGGTGGTAGATGAGGGTAAAGGGTATCAAATATATGGTGATGGAAGGAGAACTGACTCTGGATGGTGAACACACAATGTGATATATATAGATGAAGTATTACAGAATTGTACACCTGAAAGCTATGTAACTTTACTAACAATTGTCACCCCAATAAACTTTAATTTAAAAAAAAATTGGCTTACCAGCTTTAAGTACTTTTCTTCTCTCTCTCTTTGTCTCTCTGTCTCTCTGTCTCTCTGTCTCTCTGTCTGTCTCTCTCTCTTTCTCCCTCTCTCTTTCTCTCTCCCTAGCCCTCTCTCCCCCTCCCTTTCCCTCTACCCCCTCCTTCCTTTCTTCTGTACCCCCTCTCCGCTTCCCTTCTTCCTTCCTTCTTTGTTCCACTTCTTCTTTCCTCCCTCCCTTCTTTTCCTTCATGATTTCTTCCTCCCTCCATCCCTCTTCCTTCCTTCCTTCCTTCCTTTTTCTCTTTCTTTCTATAATTGTCTTTAACGGACTTCACAATGAAAATATTAAAATAATATTTAAAAAATAGTTTCAGGTAAAATGATAAATAGATTAAATGGTCCTGATTTATTTTGTTTTATAATTAGTTTAAGGTTTTCTTTTAGATTTTATTTTTCATATGTGTGTTTCTTTGTGAATGTGTGTATGTTGGAGGGCTTATACACACTTAACACTTAAAGTGTTATAAGTTAGAGTTTGTATCAAACTTGCCTTATATTAATTTGCAGAAGTGGTCAGATTCTCAGACCATTATTGTAGAAATTATATTCAGTAGGCCAAAGATGGTATATTTTATATTTGTAGGGTAGGATAAATGTAAATTTTAAATAGAGCAATTTTGAGGGAGAAAAAGGCATAGAATTAAAAAAAAAGAAAAGAACACATCTTCATTAAGTATATTTTGTAATTAGAAAATAACTTCAAATGGCCAAACATTTTGTCCTTGTGCAGTAATGAGGTAAATACAGTTTTTGCTTTGTTCATAATTAATGCTTTCTTTAAACTTATCACAAATTAGATGCAATTTTTATGGTATCATGAATGTGATATAATATAGCAACCTTATGCAAATTAATTTGGTGCCACACAAAAACACATCTGTAACACATAACAAATGAGAAAGCAAGTAAAACAAACTCAATATGCCAATGTAAAATTTTATTTCTCTCAACATCTTGCATCATATTGAGAGAAAAAAATTGAGTCCTGAAAATCCTAAGTGTATGAATATTGCATTGAAAAACTGAAAGCAAATGACTGAGAAATACAAATGATTGAGAAATATTTAGATATTCATTTATATAACAAATAATTTTCAGATTCTGTGACATGGTGACACAATATACATAGTCTCTACATCATGAGAATTAATCTATACTGGTAAAAATAAACACATTATTTAAACAGCAAGAAAATTCAAAGCATGATAAAAATATAAAGGGTAATAAAAAATTGAATGAGAGTTTATAGGGGCACCAGTTTAGATTAAACTGAGGGTTAAGTTGGACCTTCAAAATGAGACCAAAGTATGAATTAATCAGTACAAGAAAGAAGAGGAATAAACAGGCAAACTACACACACTTGTTTATGTATCTACCAAGGAAATAATGTGCTATCACATTATGATCATAAGAAAAGTACTTATATAATCTCATACAAACTGTAGCTTTTTTGCCATGAATTCATTGATGTAAAACCATATAGGATCTTCCTTAGAATACTGGATATCTTAATTTATGCTTAAGGCATTACCAAGATAATTTGAGCAAAATTTACTTGCTCGTTCATGTCATGGTGATATCAAGGCAGATAATTTTCACTTTTCATAAATGTGTGGGTGACATGGTGGAGTAAAATGGTTTTCAATTTAAGTATTCCCTTCATGTATAGGAAGTTGAATATGAACAATAAATTATTTTTGTGAAAACATTACTTCAGTTGTTACTAGTGAAGAAAGCTAAACCACGTTAAACTATATCTAATGTATAGGTAACTATTTGTAAACTAATCAGAAATTCAGATGAAAATGTATTGTTAGGAATCAAGTAACATCTCTCAGATTTCTATTACACACAAATCTGAGATTATACTGATCAGATATTTATTAAAATTTTGAGGGATTTCTTTTAATAATATCATAGTTCACAGGGTATAGATCCTTCACTTCCTTTGTTAAGTTTATTCCTAAGTATTTTATCCTTTTTGTTGAAATTGAAAAAGGATTTATTTTTTAATTTCTTTTTCTGAAATGTTAGTATATAGAAATGCAATGGATTTTTGTACATTGATTTTGTATCAAATTCACTGTATGTTTTTATTATTTCTAATATATATTATTTTAGGGTTTTCTATATAAAGAATCATGTCTGCACAAGTGACAATTTGACTTCTTCATTCCAAATATCGATGCCTTTTAGTTATTTCTCTTGCCTGATTGCTTTGGTTAAGACTTCCAATATATGTTGAATAGCAGTAGTGAGACAGGGCATCCCTGTCTTGTTCCTGATATTAGAGGAAAAGCTTTCAGGTTTTCACCATTACGCATATGTGGGATATAAAATTGAAAGCAACAAATGAACAAGACAAACGAACAAAAAATTATAGACACAGACAACAGTTTAGTGGTTAACATAGGGAAAAAGGGGCGGGGGGAGTAAGAAAAGGGCAAAGGGAGTCAAATATATGGTGACGGAAGGAGAACTGACTTTGGATGGTGAACACAATGCAGTATACAGTTGATGTATTATAGAATTACATACTTGAAACCTATATAATTTTATTAACCAATGTCAGCCTAATAAATTTAAAAATGTAAAAAAAAAGAAAGAATAGGGGTATCTATCTGTTTTCATCAATGATATGATTATTCTATTTTCTAATGTATCCCTCTACTCCTTTTATACCTTAGGAAACTCCTGATCAGCCTTCAGGTGTGTGTTTCATGGTAAATTGAGGTAAGTTTTCACATATCCTATTATTAAAAACAAAACAAAACAAACAAACAAAAAAGAACACTACCAAAGTATAAATCTATGCGGTCATACACACATGGATACACACACACACACATTACACATTCACACAGCTTACCCTTGATTATAGAATTCTTATAATATAGAATTTATTTTGGCTTACAAAAATACCTTGATATGCCACAGGGGTTAAATAAAGAAGGGCATAACGACAAAAGCATTGGAATTCTTTGCATATTATAAAGGTAGAAATGTATATTCTTTCCACTGGGGAGTGGTTCTTGTTGTGTAGAGGGGAGAAAGAGAAAGCGAGTTCATAAAAGATTGATGCATATTATGTGGTGGAATGAATTCTGAAAATGTGAGATAATGGGCTTCTTTCGATAACTTTTAGGCACACATGATATATTTTTAAGCTGTCTGAAATTTAATGTGAACTTCTGTCACTTCAAAACTTTATGTCACATGCATGATATTTGGTGGCTGTTTTAAAAATCAGACAAAGGGATCCAGTATCTTGTCACACTATGTAACAGTATAAAGGCAGCATTATAAAGAATTGAATGATAATCAGTAAACTGAACTAACTCAACAAAATAAAGAGTTTGCACCAAATATTTATCATGAGAACATAACCCACCAGATCTTAGAAAGTCACAGAAATCTGGGGGAGGCATCAAAATTCCCCAAATTTCCCAATGGGGTTTTATATACTTTTATCTAACTTAAAAATTACATTGTATCTTGGGTGACAAAATTTCAGTGAGGAATTTTTTAATATTATATGATTAACTTGGCTTTGAGTTGAAGCACAAATCCATGTTTTTTTTTTTTATATTTCACTTTGAATCATTAGTCTGGCCTTTAGCCCTAACACTTGGATTTATTATTTGATCTTGCTCTTTCCCTTCTTTTTTTTAACACATCCTGAGCCATCTGCAAGTGCATTTGACTGCTATAAAATCAAGATCCTATTCTATCAGTGACTCATTTTCAGTTCCAAGTCAAAGTACTTTTCTCAAAGCTCTTCAGTCTGAACCATTGCCGTCCAGTAGACTTTGATCACATACACCTAGAGATTTCAAATTGATCTATGATTATCATGGTCCAGCAATATAGTTTCCGAAATAGGTCTTGGGGGGAAAATAACTTTTCCCCCTATCAACTTAGGTCTAGTGGTTGGAGGACAGTGAATAAATTGATAAAAGACAAATTAACGGGAGAAAAGGCAAAGTTTATTCACATATGCGGGAGTGCGTAAAGTAGTACATCACCATACAACTAGAGTTAAGTTTTTCTGTATCATCGTAGTAAGAAGGGAGAAAATGGTGTGAAACTAATGAAAAGCAAGTAGGGAAACAACTGGAAGGTAAGGACAGACTGAATAAGGTTTTGTTTATGTAAGTTCTCATCCAGGTAAGTGTGAGGGGTTCCTCTCCTCTCTGTCTGTAAACCTCCAGGAAAGGAGAATTATGGTGGCTTTGTTTTGGGGAGGCTTTGCTATGTCAGTAAAGAAGTTTAGATGAAGGTGTTTTTGTGTTTTTTATTTCTTTTTTTGTAGTGTCTGTTTGGTCTGATGTTTTTAGCTTAAAATAAACTTCATACCATATAAATGAGTCCAAATTGGTCTCATTTCAGGTGATATAGTCTCAAACTCTTTGAGAAAATAAGATGATCTCTGCTGGACACTGGTCAAAACACATTTCAATTAATTTGGCTACTTCTGATGAATCTCATTAACTCAATTTATAAATTCATTAGAACATAGCAACAAAGAACAATGGATTTCATTTTGCACACTGTGGGGATTGAAGCCTGGCTTTGCCACTACATGCTCTGTAAACTTGAACTTGGGAATACTTCCCCCCCAAAAAAAAATATATATATATATACATATGTATGTATGTATATATATATATATATATATATATATATATATATATATATGTGTGTGTGTGTGTGTGTATATATATATATATATATATATATATATATATATATATTAAGAAGCAAAATAATGAGGATTAAAATGGACCATGAGATAAATGTTTTAAATTTTAAAAAAGTTCAGTTTTGTATAAACAATATATGTGAAGTATTTCAAAAGGTACACAACATTTTGCATGCTTATTTTTAATCAAAGATGCATAATATGGTTTGCATACATTTATTATAACTTTTTGAATCATGAAAGGTTTGCATAGGAGAGTTCTAGCTTCAGAATAGTTTTATGAGGCGCTACAGGGAGCTGCTCCCCAATGAAACAGTCATAATCGGTTAACATTATTATTTTTTTTAATGCAACAATGGAAAATCTCTGGTAATTGACCTAAGTATATACAGAAAGCAAAGAAAGCTTTAAAAAAAAAAATGTTGTCTGAAACTCAGTAAGAAGAGCGGCACCTAAACCACAGCACGCTCCTTCTCTTACCGCCGTAACTCAGCATGATGGAAACTCCAGTCTGGGTGAGTACAGACAAGAACCCAGGACTCCTCCTTCACCGAACTTATGGTTAAAAGATGCAGTATCTTAATGGGAGGGGCAGGCTGCTTGCATCTCTTATCCCACACAACTGTGTGTTGCAGAAAATAAATTCTGCTGAGTGTAGCCAAGAGCTTGTAGGATTCCTTCTATCCAGTCCCCACTTGTAGAGCTAAGGCTTGGCAGGCTAAGCATATAGGGACCCACTTGCTATCACTCCAGCTTGCTCGGAGGGCAAAGGTTCCAATTCAGGGGTGGCAAGCCAAGAAGACAAGGGTCTACCAACCCATTTCAGTGTCTCACTTTTTTCTTAGGAGTGTCATTTCAAAAGAAGTAGGCCTGTGTCTCTAGTCCCAGATCCAGAACAGTGGCTCTGATATTTTGCACAGGAGGAAAGGGAGGCCATAAGATAGAGAGCTCTATAACAGTAATGTAATTACCATTCTAATGTCAAATAGCATAGGATCTAAAAGGGCAGTTTCTTGCATCACAATTCCACGGACAAGTTCTGGTCAACACGAGTTATCCCGAGACTAAGGAGACATTAGAGGAGAACACTAAAACCTCTACAATGACTACAGCGAATGAGATTTGAGGAAGGGAGGTTAAGGAAGGTATGGCACAAATGGGAGTGCCCGTTGTATTCCAAATGGGACGGGTTCTATAATCTTTTGATGGAGGGGACTTATTTATAGTGGCTGATTTGCAAGTAAAAATATAAAGGAGTTAAGTTAAATTTGTCAATGAGTTGTATGTACATGGCCTTAACTTGAAGTCAGTTGTTTTTAATTATGAGTAAATGAATCTAACCATTATTATATTCACATACTAATTATAACTTAATTGCTGCAATTCCAATCTAAAATATAAAGCCTTTTAACTGCTTACTATGTGTCTATTCTGCTCAATTATCACTTACATTCTAAGTGTGTTTTTGAGTAATAATGTTTTACATATACAGATTAAGGTGTAATTGCTTTTAAAACCTAAAAGTTGCAATAAATATCTTATACTAGAAGAAAATCAAGTTTTGTCTGACTTAAAATCAGGTTGATAGTTTATGCCTTTCTGCGTTCATATATCCTACTCATAGTAAATTCTGTTTATATTGGGGTAAATTTTATTATATGTTTGACTAGGCTTATGCACTAAGTTTTTCTTTTTTTTCTTAAAGTATTTTTATTTGATAATGTTAAAATATTTTAAATTCTATTAATTTATTTTAGCTTTTACTTCCTTACTTTTGAAGTAAAATTCATAAAATCCTCTTTGAACCCAAGGTGCACAAGTTTAATATTTGCCTATGTTTTCTTTCATGTGGTTCATTGTTTCAGGTCTTATGTTTAGGTCTTTGATACATTTTGAGTTCATTTTGGTACACAGTAACCATAGCAGTGTAGTTTCATTCTTTTGCACTTGGCTTCCCAGTTCTGCCAGCATCATTTATTGAAGAGGCTGTCTTTTCTCCATTGTATGTTTTTTGCTTATTTGTCAAAAATTATCTGTCCATATTTATGTGGGTTTATTTCTGGGTTCTTATTCTATTCCTCCATTGGTCTGTGCATCTGTTTTTCTGCCAATACCATGCTGTTTTGATTATTGTTGTCTTGTAGTAGAAGCTGAAGTCAGGCTATGTCCAGCATTGTCCTTTTTTCTCAGGATTGCTTGAGTTATTCAGGGTCTTTCGTGGTTTCACACAAATCTGATGATGGTTTTGTTTTATTTCTTTAAAAAATGCCATTGGGATTTTGATGGGGATTGCATTAAATCTGTATATTGCTTTATCAAACTCAAAAGCTTCTGCACAGCAAATGAAACCATCGACAAAATAAAGAGAAAACCAACTTAATGGAAGAAGATTTTTGTAAACAATGCCTCCAATAAGGGGCTAATAACAAAATATATAAGGAACTCATACAACTCAACAACAAAAAAGCAAACAATCCAATAAAAATGGTCAGAGGACCTGAATAGACATTTCTCTAAAGACGACATACAGATGGCCAATAGACATATGAAAAAATGCTCAACATCACTAATCATCAGATAAATGCAAATACAAACCACAATGAGATATCACCTCACCCCAGTTAGAATGGCTATCATCAACATGACAAACAATAACAAGTTTTGGAATAGCTGTGGAGAAAAAGGAACCCTCATACACTGTTGGTGGGAATGCAGGCTGGTGCAGCCACTATGGAACGCAGTGTGGAGATTCCTCAAAAAATTAAGAATGGAATCACCATATGACCCAGCAATCCCTCTCCTGGGTATCTACCCAAAATTCGGAAAACATTTATCCATAAAGATATAGGTGTGCCGATGTTCATTGCAGCTTTATTTATGGTGGCCAAGACATGGAAACAACCAAAGTGTCCTTTGATAGATGATTGCATAAAATAGACGTGGTATACATATCCAATGGAATACTATTCTGTCATAAGGAAAGATGAAATAGTGCCATTTGCAACAACATGGATGGATCTTGAGATTATTATGCAAAGTGAATACTTATGACAGAAAAAGTCAAGAAACATATAATTTCACTGATATGTGGTATATAACACTGAAAAAAAACAAAAGAACAAGACAAATAAATGAAGAAACAAAAACTCATTGACACAGACAATAGTTTAGTGGTTACCAGAGGGTGAGTGGGGGAGGATGGCAGATAAGGGTAAAAGGGATCAAATATATGGTGACAGAAGGAGAACTGACTCTGTGTGGTGAACACACAGTGGGATATATAGATGATGTATTAAAGAATTGTACACCTGAAATCTATGTAACTTTACTAACAATTGTCACCTCAATAAACTTTAATTAAAAAAAATACCTTTACACATGTAATATTTGGGAAAATAGCATAATCTAACCTGATTTGCAGTCTTCAAAATTAAATTAACACCTTATTTGATTTGTCAAAGTTCTATAATTTTCAAATTATCACATGGTCTACATACACATATTCTCTATGTGTATGTATATCAGTGTTTCATTATCATGTACAGGTCTGAATACCCATAAATATCAAGACAGTCTCATGTGTGGACTTTTATTTTTCCCTTTCATTTCATGGATTACAAATATCAAATATGTCATGAGAAATATCATAATGAATCAAAATCTGGTGTCCCAACGCAAAAACTAGAAAGGCCATTACTTTCTCTTAATTAGCTTCTGGGTACACAAAAGGCAGACCTACTGAAAATCATTGGAAACTTTTTTCCAACACTGAACTGACAGCTAGAATTTGCTCAGCCATCTCTACCCTCTGTTAGCATCCCTTTCCATCTGGTTTCTTGTTGTGCAGACAGGCAGGTCTATGGGATTCCTGGATTTATTTTACTCTTGATGCTTGTAGACTCTAATACATGAGAATATTCTCCTAACTGCCTTTGAGAATTTTAAAACAGGAAAGAATGTTTAGATTTGAGGTCTTAATGAGGAAGAATATTGGATAGAATGCTCTAAAGTAGCATTTTGGAGATGGATACCAGGTGAAAAAAGAGAAGATGGAGATTTGAAATTCTTTTATGGATGGAAATGATAGGGAAAGATATTGAATAGAGGCAAGTAAATACTGGCTCAAATGAAAACAGAAGATATTTAAATTGTGACAGAATTGTGAATTTTCAAGTAATTTCAAACACAGTCAAACTCAATAACTTAAAACACAGTACTTATACAAGTATGTGCATTTGAAATAATTTATGAAAATACATATGTTTCTTAATACTAAGAATGAATCTATTGTTTTAGGTACTATTATAATCAGCAATATGAAAAATGGAACAATTAAAGAGTACTTTAGTGATTCCCAAAGCTTTTAAAAGCTGTATCATATTTATTGAAAATATAATGTTATAGTACTTCAGGGAATGAAACAAGTTTCATTCCCTACAAACAAAATAATGAACCTTTCTTATATCAAATAATGTTATGCATACCATATTTTTTATTGAAATAAATAAAGTCCCAGAATAAGGAGCTTTGGACATCATTAAATTCATGATTAAAATAATAAATTAATCTAGGCCAAAGGATGACCTATTACAAATTTCAACAGGGTATTTCTTATAACTCAAAGATTTTTGTATATTTGTTTTAAAATGTGTGGTATTCCATTATATGAGATAATGGTTCTCACTAAAAGTTCTCCTTAAAATGTTATAATTTTACTTTTGTGCAATATTAGCCTCAAAAACAATCAATAAGGTTTCTTATTTTTAATAGACAAGTTTACAAATTACTATGTCCACTTTTTTGTCTTTATTAAATTTATTGGGGTGACATTGGTTAGTAAAATTATATAGGTTTCAAGTTTACATTACTATAATACATTACCTAAGTATTGCATTGTGTGTTCAACACCCAGAGTCAGTCTCCTTCCTTTAGCATATATTGAAAGTGCTTGTAATGCAGTGCTTCATCAGAAAGCAAACAATATTGCTAGAGGATATACTCTTTTTTTTTCTTTAAGCACAAATGATTCACATAATTTTACAGGTGATAGTGTTTCCTGGAAAAGTAGTAGTCTAAAGTGGCTTTAGGGCATGCTACTGGTACGTAATGTAATTTATCTAACTGGGAGTATAAAAAAGACTCAAGTTATAAATAGGACTTGTGATTTCTCTAATTGGTAATTGTTATTTTTTGAATATTGGATAAATTAAGTAGCACATAAATATAAATAAATAAATGACTATCGGAGGTGTGTGTTCCAAGTAATTTATTGTGGACACGTATTATTAAAAATGTTCCAAGATTACTGTTCTGAGGATTATAAGAATTGATGAGATGTTGGAAGACCCTGGTGTCACTACTTTTTTAGAAATGGATGCCGAATATATTTACTCTTCATAATTTCATGGAATGTGTATTTCCTTTAATGTAGGTGTTTTTCCAGATTCTTCATTCTCAAAGTTAGAGATAAAATTGAAGTAGTTATTTCATTTGAATTAGTTGAAAATCTGAAGATACAAGAAAATGTTTACTATTTTATTTTCAATATTTGCCTGTTTAAACCATTAAACTCTTTTCTAGTCATTGATCACTTTTCAAATTGTGTGTGTATGTGTGTGCGTGTGTGTGTGTAATAGCCATTAGTATCAATTTGAATCTTTTCTGCTGAAGAACTTTGCTACTAAATTAACATTGACAAATGATTTAAAACAAATTTATTTTACCCTTACCCCAAATATACAGTTACCACAGAAAAAGACATTATTTGAAAAATGAAAACAAATTCCTATAAATTATACATATATTGGAAGTAAAAAATGGATTTATGCATAAACTGTAAAGTAATACATTGTTATTGAACCCCACAAGAGGAAATTAAAACTTGAATGTGGGTGCTGAATGGAGGAAGAGAGGCTCAGGAAGTCAGTCTTACGAAGGTACTTTCTTCTTTCTGCACTATTCAGTAACGTTTCAACTTTTTGGGAGCTCGTGTCTATAGTAGGCATCTTACATTCAAACTGCATATAAAAATATAATTATATACCTGGCCTAGATGGCTTCAATGATACAATCTACAAAACAGTTACGTAAGATTATACCAATTCTCTACAGTTACTTTCAGAGAATGGAAGCAAAGGGAACACTTCTTAACTTATTTTCTGAGTCCTGTATTATCCTAATACCAAAACCAGACAAAGATATTACAAGAAAACTAAGAAAACTACAGATCAATATCTCTCATGCCAAAACATAGGCAAAAATTCTCAAACTATATTAGCAAATTGAATCCAACAATTTATAAAAAGAATTGTACACAACCAGGTGAGATTGCATCCTATGGATGAGAAACTGGATCAATATATTTGAAAATCAATAAATGTAACACATCATATGAACAGACTAAAAAAAAAATGCTCATATCAGCAAATGCAGAAAAAATATTTCACAAAATTCAACACCCATCATGATAAAACTCTCAGTAAGCTAGCAATAGAGAGCAACTTTCTGAATTTGATAAAGAATATATGCAAAAATCCTACAGCTAACATTGCACTTGATGAAACACTTGAAGCTTTACAACTAAGATCAGATACATTTCTAACATTTCTTTGAGTAAACACTGGTATTCAAACTTTATGAAATTAAAATGCAATATAGCTACATTAATAGAGATCTATCAATCTAAATTTTTGAAAGTCTACATAAACTTTTAAACCTACAATAATTTAAAAAAGTTTAGGAAACACAAAAATAGAATTGAGAGTACAATCTAAAGTAAATCTTATTTACATGATTCAGTTACTCATACACACCAGATCTTATTATATTTTATCTTCACCATTTTAATCTCATTTGCCAATATGAGTTTTATTTAGTTAATATCAGTGATTATATTAAGTGGCTATTATACTTAACTAATTTTCACTATATTCACATTGCTTTATTTGTGTAGATTTGTTTCCGTTAGGTATTATATATCATCCTTTTTAAGAACTCTTTACAATTTCTTGTCTAATTCTTCAAGCAATGAGTTTACTCAACATTACTTGTCTAAAAATGCTTTATTGCTTGAAAGAAAAAAAAAGAGATTCCCTATGTACACATTTCCTAGTAGATTTTTATTTCAATGCTTTAAAAATATAACTCTATTGACTCCTGGGTAGCAAAGTTTATGCTGCAATTTCTGTCTTTTCTCCATGTATCATATTACTTCCTCCAGGACTACCTTCAAAATATTGTTTACCTTCAGTTTTCACATGATAATTTGAACATAATGTGTCCAAGTTTGTGTGTGTGTGTGTGTTTGTGTGTGTGTGTACATGTGTGTTTTGTTTTGTATTCCTTTTAGTTTTATTTTGCATTTTCTAAATGTTTCAAATACGTGGTTAAGATCTTTTTACACTTTTAGAAAATAATTGACCACCCAATATCATTTCAAATACAGTGTATATATAGTTTTCCTTACTCTACTTTTATTCTGAAACTTTGATTACACATATTTTAGTACTTTTGATTTTGTTCTACAATCCTTGGATGTTCTGTTTTTGTTAAACTTTTCCTGTTTGGGTTTTCATTTGTGTAATTTTTTTACTGACCTATCATTCAGAGATTCTCTCCTTGGATGTGAGTTTTTTCAACTGATGAGTCTATAGAAAGAATTGTTCATACCTGATATATATTTATAGAGCATTATATATATATATATATATATATATATATATATATATGTATGTATATGTATATGTATATGTATATACACACATATATATATAGAGAATATATATACACACATATATATATATATATATATATATATATATATATATATATATACACACACATTATAGCTTTCTCTTTTGGCTCTTTTTCAGTTTCCATCTATGCTGAAATCCTCCATCTAATCATGCATACTGTTCCCGTTTTTTATTACAACGTGCTTATTTGACAGACTGTTTTCCCTACTATGTTTTACCATTTTCAGTTTTTCTTTGGGACATTTGTCCCATCTTGTATTTCAGGCCCTGATACCTCAGTATTCTAAATGCTGTAAAATAAAATTTGTAAACATAAAACAAAAACAAAGACAAAACAAACAAATAAAAAAACAGCATTTTTTTCTCATTGTTATGTTAGGGGAGCATTTCCCACTTTTAAACATCTAAGTGGAAGTAGAATTCCATTTGGCTATTATAAATAGCAATTATGTTTCTGACCTTCAAAATTATTTGTAATTGTGATTATTGTATATATATAATTTGATTTGATTTCAGCATATAATTAAGCATGGTCCTTTAACCAATTTAAACATATGGCCGTTCATGGTTAAGATGTTCACTTTACCTGTCCTTGATTTATTTTTATGTTGCCTTATAAATGAATTATATTTTAAGAAAGCTATAGTTCATTCTGATTATTCTTTCCCCACAGAGTAGATATACTGATGAAAAACCCGTACAGAAACCATTTGTCTTTCATACAAACATTTCAGGTATTAGATAGTTGGGAATTACTCAAAAGAGACTTGGTATATAATAATCTTTTAAAAAATTGCAGAATGTTTTTATATGTCTAATGGCCATCTGTGTGTCCTCTTTGGAAAAATGTCTATTCATGTCCTCTGCTCATTTTTAAATTGGATTGTTTGTTTGTTTGTTGTTGTTGAATTGTATGAGTCCATTATGCTCAACATCACTAATCATCAGAGAAATGCAAATAAAAACCACAAAGAGATATCACCTCACACCAGTTAGAATGGCTATCATCAACAAGACACATAGTAACAAGTATTGGAGAGACTGTGGAGAAAAGGGAACCCTTATACACTGTTGCTGGGAATGCAGACTGGTGCAGCTGCGGTGGAAGGCAGTGTGGAGGTTCCTCAAAAATTAAGAATGGAATTACCATATGACCCAGCAATCCCTCTCCTGAGTATCTACCCACAATTCTGAAAACATTTTTCCATAAAGAAAAAGTCAAGAACCATATTATTTCACTGGTATGTGGGATATAAAACTGAAAATAACAAAGGAACAAGACAAACAAAAGAAATAAAAACTCATAGACACAGACAATAGTTTAGTGGTTACCGGAGGGTAAGGGGGGAGGGGGTGTAGATGAGGTTAAATGGGATCAAATACATGGTGATGGAAGGAGAACTGACTCTGGGTGATGAACTCACAATATGATACATGGATGATGTATTACAGAATTGTACACCTGAAAGCTATGTAGCTTTCCCAACCACTGTAACCCCAATAAACTAATTAAAAAAAATTGCAGAATCTACAAGTCTCCCATTGAGACATTATCCGTTACCCCTCACTTTCCATATGAAATAATGACAACTGCTTATAAAATTTCACTACATCTTGTTTTTCGATGTGTAAAATTGGTAACATGGGAAACCCATATAGATTAACAAGTAATCACTTCAAAATAATTAAACATTTTTTCAGGAGAACTTACGGGCTAATAGTAGTTCATATTTAATCCTACTAACCCCATATTGACTAGAAATTAACTACATTGGGGAATTGGTAATGAAGATGTTGGTAAATGAGTTAAAGAGTGCTATGAAATAACAAAGATACAAGGCAGGTCTGTGGTGGTTTAAAATTATTCATCATGCATCATACTGATGTTCTTATCCACTTGAAATAAAATGATGAAAAGTGGAGCAGAAATTTTAGAGATAAAATGCGCCTACATCAACATTTAGTTTACAGTAGATTTTTAATCCCAGGAAACAAGAAGGAAAGTTAAAAATACTTCAGAATGGAATTAAATTTTTAAAAAGTTTCCTCCCTCCCAAACAGATGTTTTATTAAACTTGATTTAAATAAACACAAAACTGAGAAAATAATCTTGTTGGTTACCAAGTCTGGAATATTTATATGTAACAGCACGGAAACAAACATCTCTTCAATTACCCTCCCTGAAAAAATTAACCTGGGGCTTGCTAAGGATCCCTGACAGGAGAGGTTATAAATGAAGGGACGGAGATCCAGCTGCAAATGTCTAAGTCATTCTTACGCCGGGTGTCAGGCAGTGCCTCTGGTCCCGCTCCCCACATAGGAACGCAGGAGATGGTGAAGCCAAAAAGGAACACCCACGTAGCCATAGATAGGGGAGTCATACCACTATATTCTCATTGGTGGCTGGGTTGGAGACACAGGCAGCAGGAGCCACCCTATCCACAGCCTGCCGTCCATTTCTCTGCAATCCGCAACCAGCACTCCGCCGTGCTAACTGCAATCCTCGCTTGCCAGCCACCATCTTCTTGCTAGACCCTATTTTCTGCTAGTGTAGCCACAACAGTTATATTAGTGGCCAATGGCTCACTGGTTACAGCTGACGGCTAACTGGCCACAGCTGATGACCATCCAATCACAGTTGATGGTCATTTACTACCTGAGCCAGCACCTTTTATGTGAGGCTGAGAGCCTGCAAACTGCTCTCTGGGGCTCTGTCCCCACAGTCACACAAAATAAGGGAGAAAACCAAAAATAATTTAAAGCACTTGTAGCTGGTTGAGTCACAGTAGGTTATGTCAATGATTTCATTTCCTTTGTGAGGCTCTGACAGGAAAGTTATATATCTTTATTAAACAATAAAGAGAAGGTGGAATATATATTTACCCCATTAGTCCATTTTGAAGTAAAGGCACAGCAAGCCAACTTAGAATAGTGGACCCTGCTGCTGATTTCATCTTTATTTCATTGAACTGACAACAGAGGAACCAATCTTTAACTCAGTGTACATAAAAGGAGTAAATAAATAAACTTACTGTGAAAAATATAAAGGTTATTGAAAGTTACCGAATGCTGCATCCTTCTCTCATTTTACAAATGTTAAGTGGTGAAAATGAAGATGTGTGTTTAATCACAAATTAACTCGTTTATGTTAACAGCTTCTAAAATCATTTGTGTTACATTATAAAGTATTAGATGTCTTCAATATTTTTTGGTTTAAAACACAATCATCCTATATTACCCTATATATACACGGTTTTCATTTTCCTTAATCAATTTGAAGGCACATAGCATAATGCATTAAGAGTGATATTCATTTCACTGAATAGGGGCTTTTTCTGATTTTAAAGAAAATATTCTCCAAATATTTTGAGATGTCCACTGGGTGAGTTTCATATAAGCCACAAAACATATATTACTTGCTGCCATATTATGTCTACTAATAACCCTGCTGTATTTTCCCTATCTTTCTAAGTCCTCTACTCTCACATATGCCAATGTTACTTCTTTCTATCATCACCACTGACTAACATCATCGAAGAATGACATTTTCCTGAATTTTTTTTGGCCTAATATTCTTTAAAGAAATACCAAAACAAGTCCTCATCTTAACAGTGTCTTAGAGAGTTTCAGTAAAATAGATGATCCTTAAAAAAAAAAAAAAAAAATGTTGAAAATGAAATGAATCATGGTTTGAAAAGAAAAAAAAAATCAAGATTCCCTAGACAGGCAGATGTGATCTGTATAATTATTTTGTTCTAAAAGAAAGATAAAAAGCAGAATTATATTTCAGACATTGCAACTAATGTTCTAATCAAGGGAAAATTACTTAACCGTTGTGTGACTTCATGTTTCTTAAAGTTTCCGCTACACAGTCAGAATAATTTATGAGAATTAATTCATGGCACTGTTAGAATACTTGGAATTCCTCAGTTTCTGTAAATACAAAGTATTACTAAAGAGAAATGCAATTTTCCAGCCTCGTCACTTTGTGTTCCCTCCACCTTGGGAAGTGCACACTGTGCAAAGCTTTCTGGTTTGAGTGAAGAAGTGGACTAAAAGTGTGATTTCTCCACGTGATTACCCCAGGCAAACTCTCTGAGCTTTGATTTGCTCGTCTGTTTTATTATCCCAAAGCTGTGTATTACATACCTTGCGGGTTGTTTTGGGGGTGAATAAGATATTCTATGAGATGGTATCAACCACACAAGTACCATTCAATAAATATCAATTTCCTTCTTCTGATTTATTTACAGTGCATCTCAATTGCCTGCATTCCTTACCTCTCAAAGAACCTAAAATATTTTCCAAGGTATGTTTTTGCATTATTGAGAGATCTTTTTTTCTCACTTTTAGGGATGTTTAATCATCTGTCCAGATAATTCTCTCTTCTCCTATAATTATCAGGATGGTTTCCTCCCTGCCTGTACTGCAATGGTTATAATGTAACCATTACTCCCCCCCACACAGAAATCTTAATATTTTCCCATATTTACCTCATATACATCTTTCTAAAGAAAATCATATATATATATATATATATATATATATATATATATATATATATATATAATGTATTTTAGAACCAATACAAGAGAGATCATAGTATTTGTCTTTCTCTGTGGGACGTCTTTCACTTATAGTAAAGTCCTTGAGGTCCATCCATGTTGTTTCAAGATTGTTCTCACAATCCCTTTATCCATTCATAGCTTGGCTATTGTAAATAACATTGCAATGAATCTTTTCAAATCTGTGTTTTCATTTCCTTCAGATAAATGCCCAGAATTGAAATCGATGGGTCATATGGTACTTTTATTTTTTTGTAATGTTTTCAGGAACCTCCATAATATTTTCCTTAGTGGCAGCACAGCTAATATTCCCATCAACAGTACAAAAGGGGCCCTTTTCTCAACAGCCTCACTGACACTTGTTGTTTCTTGTCTTTTGGATAATAGCCATTCTAACAGTTGTGAGGTGATATCTCAGTGTGGTTTTGATTTGCATTTCCCTGATAATTAACGATGTTGAGCATTTTTTCATGTACCTGTTGGTCATCTGTATATATTCTTTGGAAAAATGTCTATTCAGATCTTCTGTCCTTTTGATTTTAATTGGATGTGTTTTGTTTTGTTGTTTTGGGGGTCAGGTTTCTATTGCGTTGTATGAGTTTTCTTATATAGTCTGGATATTAACCACTTATCTGATATATGATTTTCAAATATTTTCTCCCAATCTGTAGGGTGCCTTTTCATTTTGTTAATTGTTCCCTTTGCTGTGCTGATGCTTCTTAGTATGCTGTAGCCCTCACAATTTGTTTTTGTTTTTGTTGCTTTTGGTGTGAGATTAAAAAAACAAACAAACAAAAAACACCGAGTTCTATGTCAATAAGCTCACTACCTACGTCTTCTTGTAGGAGTTTTATGCTTCAGGTCTTATATTCAATTAATCTATTTTGAATTAATTTTTGTATATTTGTAAGGTAGTGGTTGAGTTTGTTTCTTTTGCATGTGGCTGACCAGTTTTCCTAGTACCATTTATTGAAGACACTGTCCTTTCCCCTTTGTATAGCTTTGGCTTCTTTGTCATACATTTATTGGCCATATATGTGTGGGTTTATTTCTGGGCTCTCTATTCTGTTCCGTTGTCCTATGTGTCTGGTTTTATGGCAGTACCATACTGTTTCAATGACTATAGCTTTGTAATATAGTTTGAAATCAAATAGCATGATGCCTCCAGTTTTGTTCTTCTTTCTCAAGATTGCTTTAGCTATTGGGGGTTTTTGTCACTCCATACAAGTTTTAGGATTATTATCTTTTTATTTCTTTGAAAAATGCCATTGGAATTTTGATAGGGATTTCACTGAATCTGTAGATTGCTTTCAGTAGTGTATACATTTTGAGGATATTAATTCTTCCAAATTCATGAGCACAGAGTATCTCCATTTACTCTGTTGTCTTCAATTTATTTCATCAGTATCTTATAGTTTTCAGAGTACAGATCTTTCACCTCCTTTGTTAAATATATTCTTAGGTATTTTTTTTCCTAACGATGCAATAGTAAGTAGGGTTGTTTTCTGAATTTATCCTCCTGCTAATTCATTATTAGTATATAGAAACAACAGATTTTTGCATATTGATTTTGTATCCTGTAACTTTACTGAATAGTTTATTAGTTCTAACAATTTTTGATGGACTTGAAATGGCTGTTTCCAATTTATTTTATTGTCTTTTCTCTAGGATTTGTTCATATTTCTCTGGAAGTAGTTTGGGTGTATTTCTGAGGGAAAGACAATACTTTATGGGAAGACTGGTGTTCTCTGTGAGGTCTAAGACATTGTTACTAGATCAAATTACATGCGCTCAAATTTTGTTTTTCCTTAGCATAAGTTCTTTTCCAGGAATCTCTTCAGTAAACCCCATACATATTGTAAAGCAGAAGCCACAATTTCAGCAGACAGGCACATATCAGTATGTGCCATAGTAAGGACTCAATTAAGATTAATCGTTAATTCCCAAGATACATAAATGTCCTATATTTCTCAGCAAGTAGGAGGGCTCAGAAGAAATATCAAATAGCAGCATGTGAAATTGTGGTGACGTACTAAATTTTATTTTATGAGCCAAAAGTTTCAAATAAACTATAGAGATACCTGTATTTTATTCAGAAGTTTATTAATATATGGTAATGATGGTTACTTAATTTTAGACTCAATTGCTCTAATTTTGTGGATACTACCACAGTGTGAACTCGTAGAACTATCAAGATGACATCGTATGACTGTGAACTTCTGTGAAACAAAATAATAAAATTTTAGAATTATTCTTAAAAGAAAACTCTATATTGAAAATAAGTCATAGTTTCACTGAGCAGCTCATCACTACCAATGATATTTTAATGTGGAACACTGTGTTTTCTACAACAAAGGGAAATGACTTCATTTTTCCATTGAATTTACTATAAAGTAAACTATTATTCTGATTGACACTGACTTAGAAATGTAGTAAATAAATCTATAAACTCCTGCAATGTTTTTATTTTCCTTTGTTTTGTTGTTTTTGTTCCTGTCTTAGAATAAAACTATATATTTCCTCCAATATATATTAGAATAAATTATTTATGTTGTTATAAAGCTTATTAAATATGTATACTTTCATGTGATTTCAGGAAGAGACTTATATTATTTTGTTTTTCATAAACAGCTTGCCTTTTTAAATGTGACTTAAGAGAAGTTATAATTCAGAAGAAAGTATAAAATGAAAATGCATATTTCAGTAACATGCTATCCCTGCTCTTAAATGAAGTAGGGTCAATGCATGAATCCAGAAAGAGCAAAAATCTGAACTTCGGTGACTCTCCCAAAGTAAAAGATGGATGTTATGACTGTAGGAGGGCCTTAGCTATGGTTTCTATCTCACTTCTCAGAAGCACTAACAGCTCTGCAATGTCTGGTTAACCCCTCTCTTTCATCTCTTTCTTTTTTCTAACACTTCTTCTGCATTCTGTCACCTTCTCCCTTTGCATCAAGTGATAAACTGCTCTTCTGTGATATGCCTGAAGGCAGAGGCAGAAGCTGGGGTAATGGGAAAGGATATAAGACATCCATGACAGCTAAATATTTAACCTACCTGTTCTTAAAGCATGAGTCTCTGAAAAGGAACAGAGACTCTTATAACTGCGTATAAACTAAGGTTTTAAAAAAACAAACAAACAAAAACGTTACACTTAGAGAAGTAACACACTGAATTCCAACCATGCACCTTTGTAAACAGAGAATTTCAAGTCTTTTCTACCAAAAGGAGTTTGATAGGTGGCTAGGTGAGAACTGCGAAGACAGACTTTTAATGCACATTTTTGCCTGGAGTCATCCTAAAGGCCATGAGGAAGGTGGTTTAAACAGTTATTAACTTACCTGTTAGTGAAAATCTTAGATTTTGTGAATTGCCAAAACGGTCTCTGGCATACTAAAGCTTAACATTGGATCATAACATTGGTCCAATTAAGTTAAGTGCTCCACAGCCCCTTGTATTTCTGTCAGTGTATGAGTCTCCAGGGTGTAGTCGGGAGCATATAATACTAATTCAGGAACGATTGCCTCAGAGGTTTATTGGACTCACTCAGTTAACTCCGATGAAAGACATAGAAAAAGAAAACCTATTGCTCACTTGCTGACGCTTAGCTGTGTTTACTTTCTGCCTAGACATGTGTTACGCAGTTAATAAAGAGAAATAGAGACACAATTTGCCTACTGATTTGTCTAGTTATCAAAGTTCCATAATTTATTTTTTCCAGCGGAAAAAATCTGGCCCTACTAATATCCACAAGGGCTGATCTAAATATTCAAATTCACTGTAGCTGTGAAACAACCTGTGTATTCAGTTGGGGGTAGTTATTTAAAGTCATATTTGGCATTATACAAACAGAAAAAAATGGGAAGGGTGAATTATTTTATGTATTTATATGATACCATATTTGCATGGTTTAGAAACAGCCTGGAAGGATATAAGTGCATACCATACACATACTGTTAACTTCCTGAATTTATCCTTGCTATTATGGAAATGAAAAAGAATAAAAATGTGGCTTCTTTGAATAAAAAAGCCAAGTTATAATACAAAGAGAAAATTATATGATATATTGTTCAATAGAGAAGAGTTCCTGTGCCCCCACTCTTTCCCTTTATCATATTCCCCTATGTGTTGTTCCCTCTGCCTAAACCATCCTTTCATAATTCTGTAATTAGCAACCTGTGCCCATCCATATTATCTCTTACCTGGTGTCCAGCAACAGTAAGACCTTTCATTCATCCCCAGCCTATCCCAACCTGGCTTTACTCCACACTGCCAATAAAACCCTTTTCCTCAAACCAATAAACTCATGGACAAGCATATGTAATCTGATACTGCCATCCCCTATTTTGGCAAACGACACATGAAAAATAACCAATAATTTTATATTAGCTTATTTTCCTTTCTGGATTTAAGTTTCAATGTCTCAGCTCATTATAAAAGGCCTTGAGTAATCTGACACCAGGCTCACTCTCCAGCCTGTTCTGTCTGCCACATCATCTCTTACTTGCTTTATTAGTCACAGTTCTCCAGAGAAATAAAATCAACAGGATGCGTATATATACACACATGCACAGATTTCTGTCTATCTGTGTATCTACCATGTTTCCCTAAAAATAAGACAATGCGAACAATCAGCTCTAATGTGTGTTTTGGAGCAAAAATTAATATAAGAACAGGTATTATATTACATTATATTATATTATATATTATATATTATATATTATATATTATATTATATTATATTATATTATATTATATTATATTATATTATATTATATTAATTATATTATATTATATTATATTATATTATATTATATTATATTATATTTATTATATTATATTATATTATATTATATTATATTATATTATACCTGGTCTTATAGTAAAATAAAACCAGGTCTTATATTAATTTTTGCTCCAAAAGACGCATTAGAGCTGATTGTCTGGCAAGGTCTTATTTTCGGGGAAATATAGTATCTATCCATCCATCCACACAGTGGACACTTGAATAACACAGGTTTGAACTGCATGGGTTCATTTATACTGATTTATTTGAATAAATATAGTAAATGTATTTTCTCTTCTTGTGATTATTTTATTATAAGACTATAGTATATAATACATATACTGTAAAAATACATGTTAATGGTTTATATTATCATTAAGTCAGTCACTAGTAGGCTATTAGTTGTTATGATTTTGGGGAGTCAAAAGTTATATGCAGATTTTTGACTGTGTGAGGCTGTTGGCACCTGTAACTCTGTGTTGTTCCAGGGTCAACTCTCTCTCTCTCTCCCCATATATATATATAAATATATAAATATATAAATATATAAATATATAAATATATAAATATATAAATATATAAATATATAAATATATATCCCCACGTGTGTGTTTCTGTGTGTGTGTGTGTGTGTGTGTGTGTGTGTGATGTGATTATGGCTGACAGCTGATGTGTTTTACCACTCTGAATCTGAATATCATATAACCACAAGAGTTGATGATATTACTCCATTCTGAAAGCTGGCAGGCTTAAACACAATTAAAAGCTTCAGTAGGAATTCAAAGGCCAGACTCAAGCAATGTGCCAGCTCAAGCAATCAACTAAAAGAAGTTCCCTCTTATTCAGCCTCTTTGTTCTATTCATGTCTTCAACTGATTGGATGAGGCCCACCCCCATTAGGGAGAGCAATCTGCTTCACTCAACCTACTGATTTAAATGTTAATTTTATCCAGAAACATCCTCACAGACACCAGGAATAATGTTTGCCCAAATGTCTGGGCAGCCTGTGGTCCAGTCAAGTTGACATATAAAATTCACCATCATACCTGCCCTCAGCCTATTGATGAGCCAGGAGAACATGTCCTCACTTCCTGTATTTGCAACATTGTTTCATCCTTTGCTGTGGCTTTGTACAAGCTTCTCCCTTTGAATGAAATAACTTCTCTTTTTGTTCTCTGACTGGTATCATCCTATTTATTCTGAAAATCCATTTCACAGTCACATCATAGGGAAGATGCCCTGAATTGACCTAGGTAAAATTAATTTCCTGATCCTCTGTCTCCCAGTAAAAAACAACAACATTTTTTATTTCTATTCAGGCTACTTGAAATATCATGACTATCTGCCAAGGCTACTTCTCTGTCTTTCTAATTTGGCTGTTAACTAATTATTACAGGGCAGTGGCTCTAAAGTAAGGATGTTATCCCCTTGCCTCCCATCAGAAGATATATGTTAATATCTGCAGACATTTTTGGTGTCATAGTTGGAGGAGGAAATGGTAATGCAATCTGATGTGTAGAGAGCATGGTGTGGCTAACCAAACGATGGTGCACAAGACAGCCCTGTACAACAAAGAATGCTTAGCTGAGGTCTCCTTATCACTGTTTATATTTGGGTAGGTAATTGTTGTAGGGAGCTCTCCTCTGCGGTGTGGGGTGATTAGCAGCATCTCCATCTCCACCCACCAGTTGCAATAACCAGGTGCCAGTCATGAAAACCAAAACCTTCTCCAGACATTGCCAATCTCTAAGCTGCAAATATTGTCTATTAATGTTAAGAAAAAAAAATTCTTTGAAAAAGCTGAACTTGTGAATACAGAGATTAAAATGGTGATTACCAGGAGCTGGGGATGGGGAAAATGGGGAGATATTGGTCAATGGATACTAACTTCCGGTTGTAAGTTCAGGGGATAATGTACAATATTGTGAGTACAGATAATAATACTGCACTATATACTTGAAAATTGCTAAGTCAGTTGGTAGTAAATGTTTTCAGCACAAAAAGAAATGGAAATTATGGGACATGATGGAGGGGTTAGCTAACACTATGGTGGTAATGATATTGCAACATACAAGTGTATCAAATCAACACATTGTACACTTTACAGTTATACAATGTTATATGTCAATGATATCTTAATAAAGTTGGGGGGAAAAACACACACACACAAAAAACTAAAAAAAAAAAAAAAAAAAAAAAACTATTGTGAGTATTATCACCTGACTAGTCTAGATGGGGAAAAGCTTAAGAAAAGGAACTCTGAAGTCACAGAGACCTGGGCTTGAATCTTGTCTGCATTTAATGCAAGGAATAATGAAACATATTTAACCTCCCCAAATTCTACATTTTGATCTGTGACCTGATGGTCTAATAATAAATACTAAATGACTCACAAGGTAGTCAACGGAATTAAATGAATTAATGTGTAGTGTCTGGTAAATGGTAAGTGCTCAACAATTATAGCCATTGTGATTGGCTAAGATAATGCCACCATAAAGGCAGATTAATTTATCTTATAAATACCCTTAGTTACATCATTTCCTAACACCTATGAAACTTAAAATTTGCACCAAATATCTTATCACACAATGCTGTCTGGATTATATTTAAATGATTCATGTGTCATTTTTGTCTCATAGAATACAGGGGTTACATTTTTGCTCTCTCCTACAATGTAGGCTGGGATAAATATTTGTAGAATTGAAATTAACAAGGAAAAATATCACCACTTATAAAATCGAATGTGGCTGCTATCCCTCCAAATAATTCTTTTTGGCCTGCCTTGACCTATTACTGTTATGAGTAATTTTCTTTTTATTGATATTAAGTGCATACAGAGGTTGCACATAAAATATCAATTTATAGTGCCATGGTGTCCTGCTACAATACTGTGATGTAATGCACTAAACAATGAAATTAGGGACCTAGATGTCTGCAGGAGGTCCAAAGGTTATGGAAAAATGATTCAAATTGTACAGAACACAATCACAGGATTAAGGAAAGCAATTGTCACTTGCACTGTGTGGTTATAACAAGAGTCAGAATGTGCCAGATACACAGTTTATGCCAGATGCAGCTGTTGTCATTTGAATCTTTTGTACAACATCCATTTTCTCTCCCAACTGTGTGGGATTTATAAGTGCTGTGAGTTGATCAGAATCATTTTTGTGTAGAGAATGCTTGTATAATAGCTCTTAAACTTAAACCGTGCATAAGAAAACATAATCCAGAAATAATTCTCCACATACTGGGTAAACTAGCACAGATGTTTATGTTGGATTTAGTTGGATATAACTTTAAAGTGTTGATTAGGTCAGGCCATGGGCATCACCAACTAGAGCTTGACATGTGTCACTCACTAAAATGCCACCTTTAGGATAGTGCAGTCTTCATCTGTATATTAGCAAATCAATCTCTGCCTAACAGATGTGTATTTTCTCCATACATTAGATTTGTTACACACTTTTTATTGGAAGATTTTAGGTAGAGAATATGATTGAAGAACATACGAATACATAATATACATAGATTTCAGGAGCAAAGGTCGTAAAATAACCATAATTTCATGGGTATATTTTTAACTCTCATGTTTGTAGATATATATAACAAGCATCATCTTTATTATATTTGTTATACAAGACTAAGACATTACTTTAAATGTCCAAACTAAAATGATGACTCCCATAAATCAGCAACTCATCTATTTCACTGTAGTTTCATTCCATGCCCAGGCAAACAGAGTGAGAGAATATTACAAGTATTAATTTGTCGTTTGATTAACCTTCATAGACCTTTTGTCCAACTAAAGACAACTCCAAATCTGTTCAGATTAAGTTTCATGCATATGCCATGAAATAATCAAATCTATCAACAGTCTAAAAACACAGAAAAGGTGAATAAAACTGCCAGCAGTTCATGTTGAGTGGGGTCAGAGGGTGGGCAGAGAGAGTATCTAGCATGGCACTTGGAGAGAGGGGCTGGGCATTGTCCTGGCAGCACTGAGGACAGGGCCATGCTGAGCATAGGGCATGGTGGGTACTGCATGGAGAGCTGAGCCTGCCCACCTGTCCCCACAAAGCAGGCTGAGACCCTGAGACTGCTCATGTGGAGAGCCTGGCCCAGAGGAAGCCAAGATCCAATCTGGATTTCCTGTTACCAAGTCCAAATCTTCCCAGTGCCATCCATATACTTTGAGAAGACTCAGCCCTGGGGCACAGCCATTGCAGTCACAGTGCCCTAGTGACAGAACAGGGTCTGCGTGCCAATCATGTTGCCCGTCCTTCAGCCCCTGAGGGACTGCAGTGGGATGCACGGTAGGCTTTGGTCTGGTAAGACATAGAGATGACCAATAGGGCATACACAGTGCCCACATGGCTTATCACGGGTCACACCTGCTTCTGGGACTCCATGTCCCACATGTTGTGAGTTTCTCCTAGGTGCCGCAGACAACCTAGCGACTCATCACATAGATAGAGTAGATGCTGCTACCAGATGTCTGCCAGATGTGGATTTCATTGAGTGTCTAGATGTTCCAGATCTTGATTTGTAGGAGTTGCTGTACAGGTAGCTCTGGGTGGTCTCTGGGGTCCATACCCCATGGTTGAAGTCTGTGAGCTCCATATTCTACTTCAGCTTGGTTCCTAAGATGTCCCAACCTTGATGGCCTTCAGAGAATTACCAAAGCTCATGCTGAGCAAGGAAACTAGTGTTCACACTAGGCTGTTGTGCGCCTGGATTGTATTCACCTTCTACAGATTCTGGATGTCCCATTGGCTGATGGTCCAGTCTGCTCCGCTGTTGTAGAGCTTGTGCCCCTGTTTGCAGAGTGCCAGCATGAAGCTTTCATGGGCCTCCAGGACTTTTGGCACATATAGGTGATACATGTGTCCACACTTTGATGGTCTTTCCAGAGGAGCCTCTGAAGAGTAAGTCACCAGTGGAGTAGAAGCAGAGACACCAGACAGGGCCCTGGTGGCCCAGGGAGGTTCCTTTGCACTTGAAAATCTGCTGAGGCTCATAGGATCCTAAGATGCCCGTGTTCAGCCATGTGTTGGTGTGCAATAGCTTGTCGTTCAACATGGACCCATGCCGCCAAAACCCCATGAGGTCCTCACTGAGCTTGCCTGGGTTTTCTTCCAGGGCATCAATCTTCAGCTGAAGCCCTTCTTCAGCTGGTCAGGTTTCTCATAGAGCTTGCCTAGCATGGAGCTCAGAAATGCAATGTCCTGCTCCTTCAGTTCCACCACCACATGCATTTCATGGAAGAAATAGTCCATCTACTGCAGGAGCTGCCTCGAGATGTGTCTCATATGTGTCCTGGTTCCCAATAAACATGCACCCATACTGGAAGTGGGGACACTTAATGTGCACGCATACCTGACGTGGGCCTGCAGGTTTGTCTTGAGGAAGGGCAGAAAGCTGAAGCGTTCAGGGCACCATGCAGACCTGTCCTCATGCTCCTTCCAGGTGCTAAGCTTGATGGTGATGGAGCACCTATCCAGGGGTCCACAGTAAAAAAATGGGCTTCCTTCCCCAGCCATCCAGTAGCCTTGCCTTCAGTGGATGAAGAGCTCCCCAGTCTGCTTAGCCTCGGTGATGTTGTTCACCACTACCATTTATGTGCTTTGCCCACCAGACACTTCTCTGACTTTAAGTCATGTCTTGGACAGAATGTGTGCTCACACGTTGTGATCCCAGGATCCTTGAATACACTGAAGCAGAGCTTCACCAAGGGCAGCTGGGGAAACACCAGCAGTTCCAGCTCCTCTTCCTCCTTGGACTGCAAGAATATGGAGCACAGGGTTACGCTGGACTCAGAGTTCAGGGTGTGGACCAAGATGGCCAAGTCTGAGTTTGGGGTGCTGATGGGAGCACACTGGCTTCCTTGTTTTGTGGAGAGTAGACAAGCGTGCTGTTGGTATGTGCTGGTCCCATTGGCTTTCATGATGGCGCTGGCAGCTGAAAAGGTCATTCGCAGCCTTTCTCTGTTTTGGTCCTGGTGGCAAAGTTTGGAATGTGAAGGTTGCCAGGCCCCCCTCAGAGAAATGGTTGCCTGAACTCATGCTCTAAGAGGCATCTAGGGTCCTCAGGCAGTGTCCTTGGCCCAGGCCACCCAGGGGCTGCAACACCATCCCTGTTTCTTTGTTCCCCCTCTGCTCCTTGCCAGGAAAGGGCTTACATTTGCTTCTAAAGACACTAGATTCTTCTAACAGGTTGTCTTCTATCATGTTCTTTTATACTGTTAGACTGCTGGTTTCCTTTGTTAATTACCTGTTACAGATAGTCCAAAAAAACTGTCTCTTGATTCCTGGTGAAAGAATTGCTCAATGTATGAACACGAATTAATTGTTTCTTCTCTGTTCCAATAGACTTAGGACTAAGTGCCCTGAGATTCATAGAACAACTTGAATAATACAGTCAAATATCTATAATGAAAAGCTGTAAGTTCATTGTATCCAGGTACCCTTTCTCTTGGCTGAGATAGCATATGAGAGTGAGGGTATTCGTAGGGGAGCACACAGAAGACTATCTTGGGGATAGCAATGGTTTAACAAACAATATTTGTTTTCTGGTGCATAAGAGCTACCGTGCAATTTGAAACCTAACAGAAAACAAAAAGTGTACCTTTTCAATTCAATTATTTTTCTAAGTTACTCAAATGAATTAATTGGTGAAGATCACTGTCCCACTGTACATTGGTCCAACAAAGCATATATATTTCAAGCACTATTCTATTAAAAATTACTTGCAACATTCAAAATAGATTTTAATCTACAAAATGTAAAAACACATTATCTAGCATGTATCCCATCATATATGCTTTTCGGTACATATGCTAAGCTTGAAGCACCTGTATGTAATTTTGAAGCTTTTTTCTTTACCATGAATGATACCAGCAGAGAGAGTTTGCTTTCTGTAAGTTCCCATTCCAAGGGTCAGAGAAACTCATGGCTTCAGCAGGGAATATATATATATTCCATTCTGATTCATTACATCCAGGAGAGTTAGGGTCATGTAATCTAATCACAGTCAGTGTATGTCTGTCCTTGTGGATGGCAGCCCTTTAGACATAGACAATAGTTTAGTGGTTATCAGAGTGTAGGGGTGAGGGACATCGGGGGGTGGTAAATGAGGGTGAACGGGATCAAATATAAGGTGATGGAAGGAGAACTGGCTCTGGGTGGTGAACACACAATGTGATATATAGATGATTTATTACAGAATTGTACACTTAAAACCTATATTACTTCAGTAACCATTGTCACCCCAATAAACCTTAATTTAAAAAATAAATACCAATAATAAAAAAGAAAAAAAAGAAAAATAAAAAAAAGAGACAGTGAAGGGGAAACATTGGCAACTGTCTAGACAAGCCAAACATATGCAATATAACTAAATATGTACTTTTCATTAAAGAACATTAGTGTGTTTTATCTTCATTATCAGAACATTGGAATATATTTGATTGGTAAATGTAAAGATACTTTATGATCAAAGAGGTTATACAGTATGGAATCTGACAGCTCTGTTGAGAAGCTTGAACCTCGGTTATGTTGATGATCAATGGTAGTGACTGATGTTACTAGTGGGACCTGAGTTCAGAGGTGAGGAGGTTGGTGATGCCATAGAATGAAAAATGGAGGTGATGTCTTGTTTTGTATGAATGCTTCCAATAAGAGCAATTTCAAGAAGAGGGAATGTTTTGCTCATATTCATAATTGTTGTGCTTTTGAGTAAAAAAAAAAATTTTCAACATTGCCCTGTCACATATGCATTCAAATAAAGTATTCCTCCCTAGAAAATGATAAAATTTCAAAGCTACTGTTATTACATTTCAGACAGATTTTTTATTTACAAATATCCAATTAATCAAGGAAGTACAAAACAAGGAAATGCAATTTACTACCACTATTCTTTTTAATGATTTGAATTTCTTATTCATAAGTTTCTTTGACAATTTTATAATAGTTCCATAATAATGATTGTTCATACATTTTATTAAGGGTCTTGTAACTTATTTTTCCTTTTTATTTTACTTTCTTTGAATGAAAATTTAGAAAATATATTACTCAATCAAAAAACAAAACAAAACAATAAAACACAGAAATCACAGGTTCTTAACATCACATTTCAGTAAGTGATAGTCAGGTTTTCTCAACAAGGTTTTTCCCATTTGTTTTAGAACCTCTCTTTGGGAATCATAAATTATTTGATAATAGTGACAAGTAAAGATGTATAAATAGCTAATGATGTGGCCATTTTAGCATTCATTTTTAGAACTATATTGCCATACCTTAGCACTAGAAAATGATTTACCAGGAATCAAGATAAAGAAATGATTAATAAATGTTGCCTTGCATTTTCAAGCTTCAAGTCTAGTAAACATAAATAAATCTATCTATCTATCTGTCTATCTATCTATCTATCTATCTATCTATCTATCTATCTATCTATCTATCTATATTGATATGCTTTGTTTTATGTAATCTCTATATTCTTGAAGAAATTTTATATAATCATTAAAAACTGAAAATCATTGTAAACTATTGTGGTTTTGAACAGCATCAAACTGAATGCTAAGAATTATTGAATGAATGTGAACAATTCAATTTTGAAAAACAGATTTTTAATGTACTATTGTTAAATTGGAGTGCTAGTCCTGAGTAATTCCATTTTGACTAATTATGAAAGTCTGCTATTTTACAAGAGGCATAATGGTTTCTTTTGTGTCATTATTATAGTACTAGTGACCAATTCAACTATTTATTTAACAAACATTTTTGAGTATCAACTGCTTGGGAACTTTGCTAAATGAAAAGATAGAGTGGCAACTAAGCCAGGAAAGAGATGTCCCTTCAAAAACTTATATCTAATAAGATTTGCCATATTTCCTAGGATTGTTAAATAGAAGAATCGATAATGGCTGTGAATTTCCTCCTTCCATTAAATGTAATATTAGTTTCAAATATTTTATGGTTTTTAATAAAATTAAATGTGTGTATTTTAATGCCCTCCATTGACAATATAGGCAAGGAAGTGCAAAATAGTATTGCTACTGTATTAATAATTTACAAATATTTTAACCTTTCATTTATTACATTCAGAATTCCAAAAGTTTGAAAATGTGAAATGTGGAACTCTGGCGTTAGGCTCAGACTATAGAATTACTAAACTCATATTTACAGCAACATTAAACATTATTACAACAATTTGAAATGCTTTACAGTCTCTTAGTACAAGCTCAAATTATGAAGAAGGGAAACAAACACTTGTTCAGTCATTTTTTCAAACAGTTACAATACACTATGAATAGGGAGTAAAATATTATGATATCTAGAATCGCAAACAAGACTTTTGCTTTTTACTTAGCTACCCACATGTCACTTAAAAAAATAATGTTCTCAGTAAATGCAATTTAAAGTAATGTAATCTTTTTATTTTATTTTATTAGAGTGTATTAAGGTGACAATTGTTAGTAAAGTTACATAGGTTTCAGGTGTACAATTCTGTATTACATCATCTATACATCACATTGTGTGTTCACCACACAGAGTGAGTTCTCTTTCCATCACCTTATATTTGATCCCCTTTACCCTCATCTACAACGCCTCTCCTCCCCACCCTCTGGTAACCACTAAACTATTGTCTGTCTATGAGTTTTTGTTTCTTCATTTGTTTGTCTTATTCTTTGTTGCTTTCAGTTTTATATACCACATGTCAGTGAAATCATATGGTTCTCTACTTTTTCTGACTTATTTCGCTTAGCATAATAATCTCAAGATCTACCCATGTTGTCACAAATGGCATTATTTCATCTTTTCTTATGGCAGAATAGTATTCCATTACATGTGGAGGTTCCTAAAAAAATTAAGAATAGAATTACCATATGACCCACCAATCCCTCTCCTGAGTATCTACCCAAAAAATCTGAAAACATTTATCCGTGAAGACATTTGTGCTCCTGTGTTCACTGCAGCTTTATTTATGGTGGCCAAGACATGGAAACAACCAAAGTGTCCTTTGATAGATGACTGGATAAAGAAGAGGTGGTATATAAAGTAATGTAATCTTAATTTTCCATTCTCATTAAAAATTATTTATTTTGCAAGTATCTTATAGATTTTTAAAATAAGCATTGGCTAAATTCTTTCAAAAATCAAAATTATTTATCATGAATATTCTTGTTTGTTATGTGTGAAATCTCAATAGTCCTTCAGATATAAAACAGTTTTCTAAATTAGCTGTACTCTAGGATTAATAGTTAGTTACATATCAGATAAATGTTCTATTTTATAAGAAAATTATATTGCCTGCATATATTTTAATGAAATAAAATTACTTAGACATTCTAAATATAAAATATATTTTAAAATATTAATGACATTTTGTATTTAAATATACTGACCTTATCCTTACAAAGTATTTTGATATATTTGTTTAAATAAAATTTTGGTTAACAGAGTGTTATACATAAAATCATACTATGTTTATCCAAAAAAGAGCTTATAGATAATTTGATCTAACCTCTTCATTTAACATATGAAAAGATATAACACGTTCTGAAAGGTCATGCAAAATTTACAGATAGAAGCCAGATGTTTCTAAGTCTTTTCAAATAAATCTTCTGATATCCATATTGCAACTCCATGAATCATTAATTTTCATTAATTAAATGCAATAAAGGCCAATATTAAAAATACTTCACCATTGTATTGTATTTGATTAATGATATAGGGTGCACCTAAACATTTTACAATATCTCTGTGTCATTGCTATAGATATTAAGATATATATGTGTTTCTAATTCTAGAGAGAGTGGTCATTTAAAATTTTACTTTGGAATGTTAGTAGAACCATAACTATGTGAAGATAATTATAGCATATTTCCCTCATGTTCTCCAGTTTACCATACTTTACAGTTCACAGTACTTGAAATAGAACCTATGTTTCTTCTGAAAATTTACCTTATTTTTGCATAGTTTTTGGACCTTTTACAGTAGCATTATGCAATTTTTTTTTATAGTGATGGAAGAGGTGACTTGCCCTTATGGCCTAGCTTGAAGATTCATCTTCTTATCAGCCCTTAGTCCCATCCTCTTATGCCAATCATAGGAGTAGAATAGTAATTATTCTGTCTATTGTGTAACGTATATTCCAGTTAAAGGATACCTTTCTTCTGAATAATAGATATAATAATAAGCTCTCTTTAGGGATTATTATGAGCATCACACAAAATCACACTTGTAAAGGGTCAAGTATCACTTGTGTTGAAAAGGTAATGACATTTGGTGTCTGTCACTGGATGTATGGAAGACAAACTAGAATAGCATTGAGGGAATATGTAAGATTCTGTTGGCGCAAAGCGTGGCTAGTGATGAAGTCTTCAAACATATCTCATTTATGTCACAACACACACATTTTCTTATTTGGTAATTCAGACTTGCATCCCTCATTAAAATCCTCCACGTAATGCAACATAGTTATGATTGGATGAAAAGGAAGTCTGACATATTCAGCGTAAGTGAAGGGCATTTTTGGTGACCTTCATTACTGTTTAAGGAATTTGTCTGCTAAGCAGCCATTACATTTTCAACCATGAAGTGTCTTGCATCTCGTGATCATCAGTACCCTGTATATGAGCAAATGATATTTTCCCTGATGAATAGAGTTAAAGCATATGTATATTGACATTTTGAATGTATGTGTTGAAAAGTGCCCTATATAAAACAATATAAAATAGTACTTGTTTTTGGCAAAACAGTGCCTGAGTTCTTAAAAAGAGAAGTGCTTTTTACTGAAAGAGAATTATTGTAATTTAAATAGGGAGTTAATTATTATTTCTTAATTTATAGTTCTATTTTCTTTATAAAGACTCACCAACACCTGTTAGGGTGCTGGACTCTTAAAACTCCAAAAGCAAAATTATTTTATGAATACTACTATTAGCTATTTTGTTTTTCAAATGGAAGAAAAATATATGAGCATCAATTTAAATAAACTGCTAAAAGCCACAAAAATAAAATACTTTATGAAATTTAAATATTTATATGCTACAACATTCTTCTGAATAATAATTATCACAACCTCGAGTGCAGTGCTAATATGTCTGAAATTGTTTTTATTGCCAGAACATGCTGCAGGGAATGCATTAAGGGGAAAAAAAGTTAGCCATTAGGTCTAAAATCCCTAGGCAAATAATAAAGATAAATCATTCACCTTTCTAATTCCAAATGCTTCATAAAATATAACAAATTTATATAAGTTAAACATATATGTTTGTTTCATACTCCATATCTGTTATAGTAGAACTGTATGTACATGTTTGTGTGCACATGTGTTTGTTCATGGGTGAATTTGACACATGTATGTTTGCTCAGTCTGCTTATGTAACAAATTCTAAGTCAACTTATGAATACTGTATTTAAAGTCATTATATTATTTACTAAATACTGTTGGTGCCCTACCCATATCTCATTTACTGGGAGTGCCCATCTCTCAGCTACAGTAGGTGTTGGCTGAGAGTTCCTCAACACTTCACTCTTACTCTGAGAAATAAACTTGACTAAATTGAGTCATCTAAACCAAGTGGAAATGTCTCATGGTTTTGTGCTCCTATGAGCTGCGTAAAACCAAAGACTGGCAGACATATGGGTACAGAAATCTAGCCACCTTTCCTCAAGGTCGGACAACTTTGTAACATCATTCACACTCCCTTTTTGTTCAGGCTGAAGCTAGAGATCAGCTTAAACCAAATCTTTATCTAGCTTTGTTTTCCTGCCTAATCTTGCATCCCTCACACTCTTAAACCCTTCACTTACAGAATTCCATCACTATATCATTTGCAAAATAATCCTTATTTCAGGCTTTGCTTCTAGGGATCCTGAACCTAGAAACAAAATCAAGCTACCACTATGCAATGAGATTACAGCCAAAAGTGGATGTTTTGAGAAGTTAGTGTTTCCAGTTTTGTTTAGTTATTACCTTATGTTCTGAAGAGGTCCTAAAGAAGCTTAAGATTATAGAGAATTTAGGAGAACATTCCCCATAGGTGTCTCATGTTTCTGCATGTCTTAAGTTCACTTTTGTACTGGACTGCCTTTTATTATTGTTATGACTATTTTTTTTAGAACAATTTTAGTTTCACAGCAGAATGGAGAGGAAGGTACAGAGATTACCCATATATTCCCTGCCCCCACACATGCACAGCTTCCCCCATTATCAACATCCTGCATGGAATCATATAATATGGAGCCTTTTCTGATTGTCTTCTTTCACTTACCGATGCTCATTTAAGGTTCCTTGATGTTAGTACTAAATAATATCCCATTGTTTGCATTGTGCCACAGTTTATTTATCCATTCACATATTGGATGACATTTTGGTTGCTTCCAAGTTTTGACAATTATGAATAAGGTTGTTATAAATATCCATGTGCAGAATTTGTGTGGATGTAAGTTTTCAATTCATTTGGGTAGATATCAAGGGGCATGATTGCTGATCATATAGTAAGAATATATTTGGTTTTGTAAGAAATCAGACTGGCTGTACCATTCTGCATTCACAGCAACAAAGAATGAGAATTCCTGTTGCTCTACATCCTGGTCTGCATTTGTTGTTATTAATGTTCTAGATTTCAGCCACTCGAATTGGTGTGTACTGGTATTTCATTGTTGTTCTCGTTTGTATTTCTCTGATGACATAAGATATGGAACATCTTTTCATATGCTTACTGGCTATCTCCATATCTTCTTGGGTGAGATGTCTGTAAAGATTCTTAGCGTATTTTTTAATTGTGTCATTTGTTTTCTCATTGTAGAGCTTTAAGAGTTATTTTGGTTATATTTTGGATAACAGTCTTTACCTAGTGTGTCTTTCCTAGTATTTTTTTTCCTATTGTGTGGTTTGTCTTCTCATTCTCTTGACACTGTCTTTTACAAAGCTGAAGTTTTTAATTTTAATTAAGTTCAACTCATCATTTATTTCTTTCACAAATCATGCCTTTGGTATTGTATCTAAAACATCATCGCCATACTCAAGGTCATCTAGGTTTTGTCTACGTTATCTTTTAGGAGTTTTATAGTTTTGCATTTACATTTAGGTGTATGATCCATTTCAATAATTTTTGTGAGCAGCATAAGTTCTGTACCTAGATATATATTTTTTGCACCTGGATATCCATTTGTTCCAGCACCATTTCTTAAAGAGACTGTCTTTGTGCCACTGTATTATCTTTGTTCCTTTGTCAAAGATCAGTTGACTATATTTATCATGTATAGATCTATTTTGGGGCACTCCATTCTGTTCTATTGACCTGTTCATCAGTTCTTTTGCCAATAACACACTTTCATGATTACTATAGTATATAGTAAGTCTTGAAATTGTGTAGTATCAGTCCTATGACTTTATTCTTCTCCTTCAGTAATGTGTTGGTTATTCTGGGTCTTTTGCTTCTCCATTTCAACTTTGGAAACAGTTTGTTGCTATCCACAAAAACTTGCTGGGATTTTCATTAGGATTGCATTGAATCTATAGACCAAGTTGGGAAGAACTGACCTTGGCAATATTGAGTGTTCCTATCCATGACATGGACTATCTATCTATCATCTATCTATCTATCTATCTATCTATCTATCTATCTATCTATCTATCTATCTATCATCTATCTATCTATCTATCTATCTATCTATCTATCTATCTATCTATCTTCTATCATCTATCTTATCGTATCTATCTATCTATCTATCTTCTATCATCTATCTTATCCTATCTATCTATCTATCTATCTATCTATCTATCTATCTATCTATCTATCTATCTATCTATTTGGTTTCATTCCTCAACATTCTGTATGTTTCCTCTCAGAGATCCTGTACATGTTTTGTTTATACCTAAGTATTTAATTTTAGTGATGTTAATATAAATGGGATTTTGTCTTTAATTTCAAATTCCACTTGTTCATTACCAGTATATAGGAAAGTGATTGATTTTTATGTATTAATATTTTATCTTTTAACTTTGTTATAATTGTTTATTAGTTCCAGAAGTTTACTTGTTGATATTTTCAGGTTTTCTACATAGATGATCATTTCATTTGTAAACAAAAACAGTTTTATATGTTCCTTCAGTTTTTTTATACACATCTTTATTTCCTTTTGTTTTGTTTTGTTTTGTTTTATTAGCTAGAAGTTTGAATCCATTGTTAATAAAGAGTAGTGAGAGGAGATTTTCTTACTTTTTACCTGATATTCATAGGAAAGCTTTGAATTTATCACCATTAAGGTGATGTTAGCTGTATGCTTTATGTAGATATTTATTATCAAGCTGAGGAAGTTCCCCTCTGTTCCTAGCTTACTGAGAATTTTTTATCATGAGTTGGGGTTCAATTTTTGTCAAATGCTTTTTCTGCATCTATTGAATTGATCATGTGATTTTTCTATTTTTAGTCCATTGATGTAATAGATTACATTGATTTTCAAATGTTGAACAACCTTTTCCTGCCTGGGATAAATCCCACTTGGTCATTTTATACATTATTAGATTCTATTTGATAATATTTTATTGAGGATTTCTGTGCCTATGCTCATGAAAGATGTCAGTCTCTAGTTTTCTTGTAATGTCTTTTCTCGTTTTGATATTAGGGAAATGTTGGTCTCTTAGAATAATTTAGGAAGTATACTCTCTGTTTCTGTCTTCTGAAAAAGATTGTAAAGAATTGGCATAATTCCTCATAAGTGGTGTAATTCACCAGTGAACCCATCTGGAGCTTGTGCTCTCTGTTTTGGAAAGTTATTAGTTCCGGACTATGTTTTCAAGGAAGTTTGTATAGTAAATAACTACACAGCAGTGTTAGTGGCTCCCTCCAGGGCACAATGCTGATTTAATTACTAACTAGGATAATAAATATAATACCACCAGACAGATCAAAGTTTGGACAGATTTGCTAGCAGTTTCCTTATATGATTGGGGTTCCATAAATTTAAGGTTTTCTTACCTGTGATGCAAGCCTTCTGCATGTGCAAACTTCACCAGGGCTTCTCTGTATCACTCTGTGGGCCTTGGGGAGCAAGGGAGACCAATGCAACCATGGAGCTCCTGGGTGCTGCGCTGTGAGCAATAACATTGTATACCTCTGACCAAGGAATCACCTGAACTCTGCCAGCATCTATAAAATAAGATACTTATGGGGAAGATTCTCCCATTTCCTCTAATATTAACCTTCTTTAGAATCTCTTCAGACTATGAGGTAATAACTAGTAAATCATGAAATAAGGGAAACATATCAGATCCTTCACAGTTTTTCATAAGGACCCTGCTCAGAAATAAACAAACAAACAAATAAATGTGTGTGTATGTCTAACAATGATGAGTGAAGAGAGATCCCAGAGACTATGCTAACATCTCATCCACAGAAACAGATTTAATAAAATATTTAACATCTTCGGATATCATTAGAACTTTGATGATCGGAATCAGATTCGATTGTTTATTGATATCTTGCAATATGGATGCAATTCATCACAGATTTTATTAAGAAATAGCATGTAAAGGAGTTTCACATTTATTAATAATATATGCAGAAATACTCAGCTTAATATGAATGTTTCTTTGTTGGCCTGTTGAATTCTACAGACTTCTCATTCTCATTCCTATCAGGGTATGAAATCATCAGTAGACCCTCAGCCACATGAATTTATATATTGTTTTTTACACATTTTACAAATCTATTGTCCAAGCCAGTGTTTATAAAATGCACACAATTGTGACATTAGGTTCTACCTATATTTCTCACTGACTCACAGTCCCCGTTTGAAATTGAGGGGTTTTTTTGTTTTGTTTTGATTTTTGGACATTTGGGATAACCATGGATTTTTAAAAGAGATAAACAAGTTTTACATCAGAACAGCTCTTTTTTTAGAGATAATTATTAGAATTTTACTAAAATCAGATAAAACACACATATTAAGAGTAGAAGAGTTAAACTTTTTTTTTTTGGTCTGTTGTTAGAAGGTGAAGCTGAGGTTTCTCACAGATGGTTTTGAATGAAGATTTAATCATTTTCTTTTCCTAACATTTTGGAAACTGCAAGGATCTTGGGAACAAACTAAATCAAGACATATGAACTTGAAATGTTCAACTTTGAGGTTCACTCTGAAAGCAACCCTCGCAATGTATTCATACTCCCTGTGTATAATGAAAAGAAGCCATGTGAAAATGAATGTAAGGTCATGTCCGGCTGTAGCACTCTATGAGGACTTCAAAGCCTTAGTTATCAATTATAACATTGTCTTAATGAATAGTCATGATGCATTTACAGCTGCTTTTGGAACACACAGTAGATACTGATAATATTACATGCCAAATAAAACTAATGCAAATTGATGATATTTATGTTTGAGCTGTGCATGATAGAACATTTAGAAAGTAAAATAGAAATGAGACGTGAATGATGATCAAACATGTGCCTTGAAGACAAACAAGAAAAGAGCATCCCAGCCATAAGGGTTTTAAAGTCTCGCATGTCAGAGAAGCACAAGTAGCTAAGAGTTACTGCAACATAAAGTGTGAGTTGGGAAAAGAGCCGAGAAGGATGTTAACATTGGCAGAGGCCATGCGGTGACCATTCAATGAAAGCTAGTTTCGCTTTTATTGTGTCCGAATTATGTAACCATTGAAGATTTTGAGGAGGTTAGAAACATACTTGTATATCTCACGTTTAATCCTTGCCAGCCAAAGGCAATGTAGGAAGTAAAAGAAGAGAGGAAGAGAAGAAGGAAGGAGGGACAGTCCTCCGTGTAGGGAATGATTCCAGCCAAGTGTAACTTCAAAATGAGCACAGGTTACAATCACGCCCATAATTCAGCCTTTAGATTCCTGCTGTAACAGGAGTTTGGACACCATCTCACAGCGTGTGGTCAGTCCAGGGTGCTGTTTTCTCCAATCTCTTGGTAGCTAGTATATATAGATAATATAACATATATTTTCCCTCTGTTTCTTAAACTTCATAGGAACTACATTTTCAGATCAAACGTGAAAGAGCTTTATGTAAATGGATTGGTTAGCATAGTTTTGAGGATTCTCTAAAGACAAAAATGCTAACAGGAATTCTTTACCTAGCATTGAGTCTTTCTCTGTGTACATTATATTAGTAACTTTGAAACGGCCTTTAAATCATTTACCAAATACTCTGTGATAGTCAACATCTGTAACCGAGACTCTCATTTTATATCAAAATGGGACTAATGCTAAACCTTTGAATGCTATATTAACATTTTTATAAAAAAATGTAACTTTTGATGATGATATAATACTCATAGGTAAACATTCCTTAAAAGTTCTGTATTACTCATCATGACCAAGATGCAGATAATGTTATAAATAGAATTTCGACTACTTCTTGTTTGGAAAACTTGAAGGACATGCTAGACTGTATTATTAACATCAGTGTTTCCCAAACATACCTAGTTATAAGGCACAAGTGGAAAGTATGAAATCCCAGGTTCCAACTCACTCTCAATCAGTAACTCCTGAGTGCAGGGAGTGAGGCAATTGTCCCAAAAGTTTATTGCAAAGATGAACCCTCGGAAGCCGCAAGAACAGAGATTTTTACAAATCAGGTGCGTTATTTCATTTATGATTTGGGAACTGTACAATGTGATATTGTAGAACTTAAAATAAATTAATGCATAGCAATATTTCCTTATGTTCTTATGATTTAAAAGACAGTCAAGAATAGAAATAAGAATAGCTATAAAAGGAAAGAGAAAGATATGTGTGTGGTTTGAATGAGGTACGGGGGATACAGATGAAATGGTGACTGGCAGATTGGACAATTACTTGTCCATAGAATTCCAAGTGAGTAACAAAGACACACACACACACACACACATACATATGTGTATATACATGTATATATGTGTGTATATATACATATGTGTATATATACACATATGTATATATGTATATATATATGCATATATACACACACATATATGTGTGTGTGTATATATGCATATATATACACATACATATATATATGAGAGTTCCAAGTGAGTTCCAAGTGAATAACAAAGACACACACACACATATATACATATGTATATAAACACATGTATGTATATATGTATATACACACATATATGTATATATGTGTATATATACATGTGTATATACACGTATATATACATATGTGTATATATACACATATATGCATGTATATACATACGTATATATACACATATGTATATATACATATATACATATACATACGTGTGTGTGTGTGTGTGTGTGTGTGTATATATATATATTTTTTTTTTTTTTCCTTCTGAGAGAAAGTATTGATCCAGGCTATGGATGGCAGTAATAACTGTCAAGAAGCAACCACTAAATGCATCCTTTATCCCCTCTAGTCATATGACATAATCCACTAAACACCAATAACAAGTTGTTCAGCCTCCTCTATAATTTTGTAGTCAAAGTTACATTTTTTCCCTGGATGTTTAATCTTATAGTTGTCAGGACAGAATCAGTACCCTTTCTAAAGTTGAGAAAGATTATGTCTACTGCACTTCTTGATCATTTCTATCGGTCATTCTGCTATAGAGAAAAGAGAGACTATTTTGAGAAGATTTCTTTTTTTTAACATTCTGACTGAATGTGGCCCAGTAATGTGTTTAATGCAACTTGTAGTGAACAATTTACTGTGTATTTCTAAATAGAAAGATGCTGATAAACTTATAGATTCAGGTTCTCATTTCATGTTCTCTTTTTTATGTCTTAATCTTATAAATGGTGACTTAAATTAATCACTTCCAGGTTTGTTTGTTTTTGTAAATAAGTTTGTTTAACTCTTGAATTACGAATCTTATGTTGGTCATATTGTGCAGAATAAAAGAGGTTTTTATTTTCTTTGGTTTCAACGTGTTTAAGAGTTGTCACAGCAAGCACAATTGAAACACAAATTTATGGAAGATCTCTCAAACAAATTGCATTATAGCATGAGGAATGGACAAAAAAATAGAACCTGTATTTGGAAGAGAATGGCATGATAACAGGTTTATATAGGGAAAGATTCCTCATTGTTTGAAAGAACAGGAAATCTTTAATAATTTGATAATTGGCATAAATGTAGTGTTAGAATGTTTTGCTTCTATTATCTATCCAGCCTATAGATAATAAACCAAAACAGATGGAGAGCCTGGATCTGTGAAAAATGCCTGGAGTGTTTTATAGGTGATAATTAATAAAGATAATATTTAGAGAAAGAGAAGTGAAGGCTTTTAAAATGAGTGATATTTATTATGAGGCATAAAAGTTTCCTTTTTTTCTAGATAAATTTCTTTTTTATTTTCATTTATTTTTAAATTTTTAAAAAATTTGTATGGATTATTGGGGAGACTTTGGTTAGTTAACTAATACAGGTTTCAAGTGTACATTTCTATAATGCATCATCTTGCATTTTGCATGCACCACCCAAAGTCAGTTCTCCTTCCATCAGCATATATTTGGCTCCTTTTTCCCTCTTCTACAATCCTTCTCCCACTAGCCTCCTGTTGTTGTCTGTGTCTATGAGTTTTGTTTTCTTTGTTTGTCTTCTTCCTTTGTTTCTTTCACTTTTATACCCCAGGTAGGAATGATATCATATGTTCTCCACTTTTTCTGCCTGGCTTATTTCGCTTAGCATGATAATCTCATAATTCATCTATGCTGTGACAAATGACAGCATTTCATGTTTTCTTATGGTTGAATAATATTCCATTGTATATATGTACCACAACTTATTTATGCAATCATCTATGGAAGGACACTGGTTGTTTCCATGTCTTGACCACAATGAATAATGCTGCAATGATCATCAGAGTACATCTATCTTTACAGATAAATGTTTTCAGATTCTTGGGTAGATACCTATAACTGGGATTGCTGGGTTGTATGGTAATTCTATTCTTAATTTTTTGAGGAACCTCCATACTGTGTTCCGTAGTGCCTGTAACAATTTATGTTCTCACCAGCAGTGCGTGAGGGTTCCTTTTTCTCCAGAGCCTCTCCAACAATTGTTATTTTCTTTCTTTGAACATTTTCTCTGTAGGTTATGAATGTTAGCCTTTTAATAAAGAGCAAGTAAAATTGCTCTTTTTATGTTTTGAATATAAACAGTTAATTGATTTTATTTAAAAAAAAAAAATAAATAATGTTGCAACCCTGCCAGAATCAAGCCACCTTTATCACCAACCAGGTGTCAGTCCCTAGTGGTGCAGCAAAGCATTTGAGAATTTGAAAGCCTTCCTAGCACTATCTCTGAAACCCAGACATTACAAGAGATGGAGATATTATGACTTTCTACTTGTCCTTAAGGTTATTTGTATTTCTGAGTTAATGTGGTGTCCATTGATGTTATAATTACCACGTTTCAGCTTAATGAAAAGGCAACCTTGTTTTCAGCTAACTCCAATCGCTTATTTTTCCTTTTTTTTAAATCAGGCAAACATTATTTGATTAGATCCCTGGGTGTTAAGAAGAGCTTAGTGTAACAAGATAAAAGTAAATCACAGAAATACTTCTAAAAGCGAAGTCCTTAACTCACCGTAGATATTCAGGATTATGAGGAAAGTTAAAAAAAAAAAATGAAAGTGTTTTATTTTCTTGTTTTTGTTTTGTTTTGTTTTGTTTTTTGAGGGGGCTAGGGGTGGGGGATGGTTGTTTTTCTAAAGTGGCAATAGTAGAAGAAAAGGCTGACTTCACCAGAGAATACGAATACAACTGTCCTATTGTCCTACTCTGCTATGTGTGTGAGAAAGAAATCAAGTCCCTTCCTTTATTTCAGATTTCAATGAAGGAAGTGCCTAATATGTTCACTATATTCGACCACCAGCCATTATCCTTCTATGATGATTTGATATTTCTAATCTCTAGTGGATACAAGTGCACATCTGTTGGTTTTGTTTTATTATTTTTATTGAACTTTTTAATGTAATCAGCCTACACGTTCAATTGCAAAATAAAAAAAAAATAATAATAATACTGGTTGTATCAAAGGTCATAATCAACTGCAAGTATGTAAGGATAAGACCACAAGTGAGTGGTCAGCTTCCTTGGTTATGGATGCAGATTAGCTCAACTTGCATTTCACCTAGTTTATATAGACCCTTGGAAAATGCCACCTAATTTTCAGGTAGAAATACAAGTTACTGTCACTTTCAGGAATTTGTGGCCCTGCCTTGCATAAAAAGCCTCTTAGTAGGACCATTGCTTTTGCATAGGGTTGTTTCCTATCTCAGAGCTGAGGATATTTACTCTGTTTCTTAATTTGGTCATCGACACAATTTTGAGGAAGCTTAACAGATTGGTTGTCCTTAATTCTGACCAACGTCTTCATCTCGTGCGCCGTCTTTCCACCTTTTCACTCTGAGTTATTCTGATTCTCTACGCCAAGAAATGTCCCCCTCTTTGACCTTCAGTTTCTCATTCACATTGTATTTCCCAACCTGATTCTGTCACTAGAGTCTCCCCTTGTGCTAGTCTCCTTCAAAGTGTTAGAAAGCCAGAAAACAATAAAAAACAGAATAACAACAACAATGACAAAACACACTAGCTACCATCTCATCCTAGAAGCTATTTTCCTTTTTAGATTATTTCTAAACTTATAATTGTAGTAGAATATGAGTATATGCAATTATACTTTTCTTCAATATAGTATATATAGTATATAGTTTATATAAAGAGGGTGCCAAAAAATGTATACACATTTTAAGAAAGGAAAAAAAAAACTATTAAAATTTTATACTCAATATATACCGATAACAAAAGATGAATACAAGTCATATGTACACATTTTTTTGGCACCCCTGATAGATTCAAATTCCTTCAATCTTTATAGTAGTTTAATACTTGCACATATTATCCTTTTATTATTGGCTGTTTCCAGATGTCGATATTGTACATATTCTGCAATAAAACTTTTCATGCGTATAGCTTTTATATTATGCTGAATAATTGCCTTAAGGCAAATTCCCAATTGTGTATCAAAGTTTGTGGCAATTTTTAATAGATATTACAATTATTTCCCTTATATTTTATAATGCATAAACATTGTAAAAAATAATGTAGTACACCGAGCTTATTACACAAAAATTGCATTGCTGTCTCCAGTTTCATTTCCAAGTAATATTTTTATTTTTATTTTTAAACATTGTGTTTTAAGATAAGGTGATTTATTCTATTCAACTAAATTGTATACTTATATTGCTAATTTTTAATTTTCTATTTACTATTTTACATAATTAATGATTTGCTTGCTATCAATGATAAGGAGTTTCTGTTGATATAATTCTCACTTATCCTCTAATGTGGTCATTCTTCTAATTTTGTTAGTTAAGTTTTAAATAACAATTACATAAATAACATCTTCTTATTTAATCTACTTTAAACTACGCTTCATGAACTCCCATTATGTCAAATAAACGTATTAACCACCCTATTTCTTTCTCCATCTTTTTTCTTTCTTTGTTCTCTTTCTCAAACCCTGTCAAATTTAGCTGTAATTTTACATTATCAAGATGGCAGGATTTTAAGTTTTTCTTAGTAGCATTAATTATAACATTTACTATATTCAAACTTTGACTATAATTTTATTCCAATCTCTTAAAAATAATCAGCAAATGTAAAGTGACTGGCATATTTTCACTGTAAAATCATATAATGTGCTACGATTACATGTTTTCTCTATGAGTCAATGTGACTTGATCCCTTTGCTACTCTAAAATGATTGGGTTCACTTTTCTATGCAATCTCTTATTGAAAAAAAGACATAGTACTTTTGTATGTGTATATATATATATATATATATATATATATATATATATATATATATATATGTATGTTGTTGTTTTTTCATTCTCTGTAGGTTGATTAGTTCATTGTATTCTGAAGTTTATCTTTGCACACATTTTTGTTGTGGTTGAGAAATAAAAATCATATTTATGTTGTTCTCAGCACTTCCAGTTATATTTTTTCTATCTAATGATTTAGTTAATCTGCCTTTTAAAAAATGTCCATTATTCTTTTTCTGGAGATTCTGCAGAGATGTCATATGAGATTTAAGGCTAACTCTGAAAGGCACATATTCTTTGAGAGCATATGAAGAGCTTCTAACCTCCTGTTGCTGGAAGATAGTAAAAGATGAGGATTAGGACTGGGATTAAATTATAAGGGCATCAGGACTACTTAGAATGTTGAATTTTCAACCCCTACAAATCTGTTACTCCAAGCACATAGTAATGATTTGAAAGAAGCAAGATACAGAAACTTGGATATAGGTACTGTTGAGTTACACACAGAAAAATCTTGAATTTATGGAATTTCCTGAAGCCCTTGGGCCCTCAGAAGTGTTTTATGTTTCCCTTTTAAAATCTAGTGCTTTTTTTTTTTTTTTTTAATTGAAAATAATTTAAAGACCTTTTAAGATGACATTGATTCTACATTCACGTTCTTTTCTTCTCACCAGACCAATAACTAGGATTAGTCACAAAATGTCTTATCAGGAAAAAGGTTATGCTTCCTAAGACATGTGGAGAACTACACCTAGCATGTGCTAGGAAAAAAATATGGAACTAGGTCTTGAGGTACTTGATGACAAAGAATTCATCCATATGTGAGCAATTCCCAGAATACAAGATTTGACATCCTGGCAAGAAACCAAAGAGATGGTTTCTTGGTTTCTTGCTGCAAGGATGTTAATTGCTGCAAGGATAGCTCTTGGAACTTTTGATAATGTAATGGGATACATAATGGAAGTAGAAATTCCAGAATGACTATGGAAGATTATAGCAAGAGGAACCAAAAAGCTCCAAAAATTGGACATGATACAGTATGGAAAAAACAACCTACTTATTGTGTTCTGTGGGAAACCTTGAATACTACTGTTTGTCAAAGTAATAATAATAATAATAATAATAATAATAATAATAAAGTGTGAGAGGGTGACACTAGTATTATTGAGAGTGTCACTTTGTGGCTTTTTTCTGTAGAACAGTTGAAAGTAGGAGATGCTGTTACAAATATAAGGCCCTTTACATCAAAGTGGATAATAGGATTTGAAATAATGGAGGATAGGAGGCAGTGCTTAACCATCAGAGGTAAGTGGAATACAATCACAAAATAAGTAACAAAAGTCAGAGAGGCAACCAGCTTGACTTACACCTGAGAGAGTTATGGAACTGATTAATGGAATACAGACTTTCTAGAGGCAGCTGTCAAGAATGCTCAATCTGTGGAATCAAAAGCAATCAAGGTTGAATATAATAATCCTTTGCCCATTTCTGGACTTCAGTCCACATCACACTGGGAACCTATTGACTAAAGGGAAAATCAGGACTCCAGGAATAACAATCACGTCAATCTTAAAGAGACCTAGGGTTATTTACTTAGGTAAATATACCAGTCAAGGGTGAATATCCAGACATTTTTAGGACAGTTAGACTCAAATGTAAACATGATCACTATAAGATTAGGAACACAAAGGGATAAGGTGATAAATACATTTCTCAACCAAATGTTTTGATTTTGTAATCCTGAGTATATGATTAGAATTTACATTCTTGTTAGTTGACAAAATTGCCCACCCTTCTTTCCCCACACACACTGTTTCCATAGATAATGGTTTAAGGACTACAATAGTGGGAAAAGCCAAGTGGAAGATTCTGAAATGGCCCCCTTCATAACTATTATAGGAAAAAAGAAAATATAGAATGAAAAATCCCATTCCAGAGATCTGGAAAATTTTAGAACAAACTTTAACAACCTAAAATATCAAGGGTTAGTTGTCCCCTTATTTCTCCATGTAATTCTTCACTCTAGTCTATACAAAATTAGACATATACTAGATGATGACAGTAGGCTACCACATATTCAACCAAGTAGAAGCCTCAAGTGCACTTGTGCAACTGGGTATATTTGAATACGCAGATTAACAGAGCCTCTGTTATGCTTTTCTATCCCCATCAGAAATGAGGACCCAATAATTAAATTTTAAGTGGAATAGATAACAGTACACATTTACAGTCCCAGGACTACGTTAAATCCCCTACTCTCTATCATAACTACGGTTGGAAGGGACATAGATCCTATGGATATTCTATAAACATCATCTTGGTCTGGATGGCATATTGTTAACTTCACTGGATGAGCAAGAAGTGTCAAATGCATTGGGGAGACTGTAAAGATATCTGTATTTCAGAGCATGGAAGATGAAAATGAATCTATGAAGATTCAGTGACTCACCACATATAATAGACTTTGTCTTCATTTTCCCTTTTGTTTGACTACTGATAAATTTTCAGTCTCATTCCTTTCTCTTCTGTGGCACAAAGGGATGAGCTATGATGAAAACACAGATTCTCCCCCTTTTGGTGCCAGTGAGAATTTCAAACTACATCAAGGGTTCTCACTGTAGATCCACCCCCAACCACCCTAAGATTCCTAAGCAATTCTCCCCTCCTTGGTCTGTCAAATCATTTACAGACGCTCTTTGGAGCCACCCTGATTTTCTCTGAAAGCCTCATGATGGAGTATGATAATAGGGTATGTGTTTCATATCTTCTTGGTGTGTGTGTGTGTGTGTGTGTGTGTGTGTGGTGGCACCATCAATGCAGTTCAGACATCTGGACCAAATCTAAGGTCTGAGTGCATTCTGTCTCTGCAGGATGATGGCACTGCACTACATGGGTACAGTATAAGGGGTCTCACTTTCTGAGGCATGTTGGGCTATTCCCTTCATTATTTTATCTTGAAACGCCCACCTCTAAGAGTGAAGTACAAGATTCTCTTAGCTTTTGCTGTAAAAACAACTAAGTTATGTGTTTTGTTTACTGCTCTATCCCCAACAGAAGAGGTGCTATATTGCATGCAAATATGGAATAGGAAGACACTAATGTATGGAATATGTAGGTGGTAATAAGTAGGTATTGGTACTGACATAGTGATGTGCTATTATATAAATGAGCAAAGAGAATTTCACTATTTGCACTGACATAAAATTGTATTTACATAAATAATCTAGTACATTAGAATGGTGGGATCTACTAGTGTTAACAGAGGGTTAATCTAATCTAATAAAACTAACTGATAAGTTATACATTATATTTGCATATTTGAAAGAAAATCACGTGCATAACATCTTGAAAGCTATGCATACTATTATTAAATTTGTAGATATTATAGAGCAGTATTTTCTATGAAATTTAACTATCATTCAGTCAGGGCTAGAATATCTATTGTTATATCACTTTCATTTTTTTGTTAAAAATAGCATGTTTCTTGTTGTTTTCAGTTTTATAAAACTGAATGTAACAAGGACATCTAAATCCATTCAGTTTACAAAACTGAAAGTAACAAGGTCAACTGAAAGGGACAAGACAAAGAAACAAAAACTCATAGACACAGACAACAGTTTAGTGGTTACCAGAGAGTTGGAAGGGAGGGTGATAGAAGAGGGAAAAGAGGGTCAAATATATGATGATGGAAGGAGAACTGACTCTGGGTGGTGAACACACAATGTGATATATCAATGATGTGTTATAGAAATGTACACATGAAACCTATGTAATTTTACTCACCATTGTCACCCGAATAAATTTAATATATACATGCAAAAAAGCATGTTTCTAAAACCCTACAAATTATGTAAAATACAGTGAAATTACTCATAGATATTACTGCTACTAATTTTAAAAAGTTTTTTAAATTAAAATCACTACAGCTAAAAACAGCATTCAGAGGTGCTAAATCATTTCTTAATCATTCACAAATCCACATGCCAAAGAACAGTCTCTTAGGTAAATCAAGCTATTGCAGTTCTTCAGATATTTGAAATACATTAGATTTGAGTATGTTTATAACTCTCATCTTTTAAATCATTTTTTTAAATGTTATATAATAAAATAATTGAAAGGATAAGAAGAAAATGTTGAAGACTATCTTAATAGAGGAGATCTCAAGGTAGATATATATTAAAGAGTTAACACTGTCTTTATTTAGAGGCATTGATTACCCAGATGTTTAGCTTATTTAGCTCTTTGCATCTTAAGCAGCTGAAAAAAAAAAATGTTTTGCTTGCATTACTAAAACTCAAATGAGACCAAATATACAAGGTGATCTAAACATACTGCGAATGCGGCTGCCGAGTGTCACCCAACGGAAAGGCAGGGATCTTTAATACAGGAGGCAGCGCATCGAAACTTAGTAACAGTGTATGACAAGTTTCAACTTGTTTGGTGCAGTCGAGTGTAAGCTATGATTGATAGGAGGTGTGTTTTAAAATGTGCCATAAATCATCTTCCATCATGACAACGCTCCATGCCATATTTGCTTCTGGTAAATGGCAATTTCTGTCAAATAACAACATCACTGTGTGTCCTCATTCACTTTATTCACCAGATCTGGCACCATGCAACTTCTGGCTTTTCTCCAAAGTCAAAATGACCATGAAAGGAAAACCTTTAAATGGATTCAGGACATCGAGGCAGCCATGACAGGGCAACTGAAGACACTCACAAAAGAGGACTTCTAAAACTGCTTCAGAAAGTGGCAAGAATGATGGGATAAGTGTGGTTGAAGCAAGAGGGATTTTGAGGGGAATTAATGGCAATGTGTCTTTTACTGTAATGATTTTTTTTCCCTTTTCTTCTGCCTTCCCACCCCTACTGTGGTTCAAGCCGTTTTTTCTCAGTCTAGTTGTGTAGGACACAGCTCCCTGGCCCATGCTGGTATTATGAGCCTTGGGCTCCCCCCAGCTGAGGCAGTTGATCACCAGTCACACCGGCAACCTCGGTGGAGTTAGGAGCACAGTGCTCCAGCTACCTGAGCCACCAGGCCGACACCCCCTTTTTTTTTTTCTTTTTTTTTTAATTTAAACATTCACTGTATTCTTTGACCACACCTTGTATGTTCTAAATTCAATTTGTCAGTTGAGGGTAGGATAAATACCTAATACGAGATCTGAAAGCATTCATGTATCCAGAGTCCCTCTTTTCTGACATCCACATGATTGATAATAAAAATACAACCTGTTTATGGTTTATTATAGAGTCAGATTTAAGATAGATAGATGTGAATAAGTATATATGATTTCATCGAATTACCTCATCCAATTAAACTGCTGTACATTCAGAGTTATGTTTTCAATTTGAAAATCTCAAAACCTCTATCTGGAAAAGAATCTCCACTTTGTATGACTTTATGTTATGCTCATTGTATAGAAATTGAGGTGTGTTTCAACAGTATTACTGCATATCATCACTTTATTAACTGGCTAGTAAGCAGAGTAAACTTTAAAAATAAATATAGATGCCCTCCCATTAGTAAAAACAATGTACTTTATTAAATTAACTCTATATTCCATATTATAAAATCTACTTTCATTAGAATTAATTGTTTTAGCTTCTATTATTATATTTAGCTGTCAAGTTTAAGAAACAATAAAATAATGGTTGATTATGTAATACAACATTAATACTTTCTAACTAAGATAAATAATTAAAGTCTGGATACAAGGTACAGAAATGCACATAAGGAACTTGTGATAAAAATTTTAAAAGTCACAGGAAAGTTTCCACACATATCTGGTTGGTATATAATCATATATGTGAATGCCAGCTCTTGCTTATATAGGCATCACCTGTGGAAAGTTAAAACTAGTAATTCTTAAAATGGATATCAGTGCTTATTTCATAAAAAAATTGCTTTTGTTTAAATTTTAAAAAGTGGTTTGTATAAAATATGGGATCTGGTTACTTCCCTGTTTAAGCCTACACCAGCTTCCTTTTGCATATAAAATAAAATCTAAACTCCCTTCAATGATCTATAAGACACTAACTTTCTAGCCCACACTTATGTATCTCTCTGATCTTATATTAGTCTCAATCCCACTAAGTGAAGTTGAGGCATACCAGTCTTCTGTATTATTCTAACATTCCAGATCATTTTCTGCTCCTATTATTTATACTTGCTTCTCTGGCCATTCGGTTATGCCTGGCCCTTTTCTCATCTCTGCTCTCAGCTGAAATATCACCATCTCAGAAGTCTTCCTTGGCATGACAATTCCATGTAACCCTCACCCAGTCACATTCTGTCACATTATTGTATCTAATATTTTGTCATTTCACTATAAGCAACCTGCAATTATCTTGTTTATGAAATTACCTCCGTGTGTGTGTGTGTGTGTGTGTGTGTGTGTGCATATGTGTGTGTTCTCACTCCATTCCTCAAGAGATAGAATAATATCTATATTTTTTAACATCTGTATTCTCAGATTTTGGAATATGGTCTAATACATAGTACTCACTCACTAATGTTTGTTGCATGAAGAAATAAATGATAACATAAAGGTGCAATATCCACATTAAATTTATATTATTTGAATTTCTAAAGGACTATGTTCTTTTTCTTTCCTTCTTGTTTTTCTTTTTTCTTTTAAAATTTCCATTTTACTGTGCCACATATTTCAGTGATAATGGTAACAATTTTAAATTTAACTGTGGTTGAAGAAGTTAAGGAAACTTACATCAATGGTATCATTTCTGTGATGTTTTCTTGGTCTATACAATTTGATGCTTCATGATGATGAGCAGGAGGAAAGGAGAAGGATTACACCTAGGTGTATTAGCTATTTTTATGCAAAATATAGACCAAAAGTACATAAAGACCACTTTATAGGTTGGCTCTGTCCCCTAGTGGGGATGCACTGCTAGAGCCGTTCATTTTATGTCAGTAAAATATGCAGAACTGTATTCATATTTAAAACAACTCTGAATCATTTTATTCCTCTGGTCATAGCAATCTCAAGAGGGTATGGCATGGAATAAGAGTTAGGAATTAATGGAAAAGAAGCAGGAAATACATATTCTTAACCTCTTGTTCATGCAAATTACTTGTTCCTTCAGGACATACTTAATGTAATTTACAGTTATAGAAATAGCATTTATCATGATTTCTTCCTTGCTTTGATATGAATATGTATGCATGTATGTATATTTATATGTCAGCTCCTCCTTTTTTACAGGGTAAAAGGGTAAGTGTGACTAAGGTAGGAAAGCAATGACCATCACCCAGTAATAGATATCAAATAATATTGTATATCCAATTTTGGGAAGAGAAGTAGTGTATTTTTGATTATATAAGGGATTTGCTGAATCACTTTACATACAAGAATAATTCTGTCATCACCTTTTTGTCTAAGAGAAAATTGTCTAAAAGATGTAGTATGAATGCTAAGATAACAATATTTGGATAGTGCTGGACTGTACTATGTAAACTTTGTTAAACTGGAGACTACCTTTCAAAGAAGCCAGTAGAATGGTTAGCATCATCACAAAGAGTCCAAAAAAATCTGGAAAGCAGTGAAACAGCAGCCGTTAGTCTTGGAAGATCATCATTGTTAAAGATGGTTAAAGTCAAATACTACCACCAATCAATGATTTCAAACTTGTTTTTGCTCTCCTCCGCACTTCACCCCACTGCTGTCTTTTAATGAAGATCAATAGCTGCCGTGGCCCACAAACAGATGCTTCGCTGTATATCCAAAATGGTATTCATCACACAAAAGTCACAATTTTCCATAGCCCTCTCCACTGGTCCCCTGTGCCCCTCTCACAGCCCCACTGTGGCAGCTGGATGTGTTTGGATTCTTGGTTTCCTTGCAGGCTTATACTTGTTCAGCTTAACTAAACTGTAGACAGTCTTCATCCAGTCTTTAACCCCTGACCACCTTTTTTTTTTTTTTAGCATATTTATGTACAAAGTGTATAATTATAAGTTCTCTCTCTGCCTCTTTGAGATATAAATCTTTTGAAAAAGTGTCCAGTCAGTTTTATAACCCAAGAAAGTCTTTCTGAAGACCTCCTTTTGGAATATAAACAACGAGGAAGATAGTGCCCCTATCTCCCAATCTATGTGGAAAGTTAGGAGTTTAACTTCCGTGAGCACCAGTTTGCAAACATTGATGGCTTAATCATAGAGAAAAATATTTGCAAACTCTGGAATAACTCGATGTGATTGACATATCCTGTTGATTAACCTCTACTCAATATCTTCAATACTTTTCTAGTAGCTCATCCTAGCACTACAAAAAACAAAACAAACAAACAAACAAAAACAAAAAAACAAAAACAAAAACAAACAATCAAACAAAAAACCCTCCTACCCTTTGTTTCAATGAGTTGAGTTCAGACTGACTTCTGTTCTCTCTTTACCATTGCAATAGCCTTGAACAAGTCTTCCTTGTATAGTTAAATTTGTGATGTGCATTATTTTTTTTGACAACACAGATAGAGTTGAGGTAAATGACATAATTATGAGGAGATGAACATATGACTCAGGAATATCCATCATGCTTTGTTCATACTCATATAGAGGTCATGAATTTTACCACCTGTAGACTCTGTATCATTGACGTAATTAAAGACAGTGCCATAGGATGGTAGCTTTCCTTGCAAAGTTGCAAAGGATTAAGGGATGGAAGAAGATTCATGTGAAAAGACATATTGAAATATTGTATTTACCAAAAAATGCTGAGGGGCGGCCAGTTATCTCAGTTGGTTAGAGCATGGTGTTCTCAACAACAAGGTTCCCTGTTCGATTCTTACATGGGTCATTGTGAGCTGGGCCCTCCACAACTAGATTGAAATAGCTACTTGACTCAGAGCTGATGGGTCCTGGAAAAACACACTTAAAATAAATAAACGTTTTTAAAAAAGCACCTCATTCTTAAAACAAACAAAAAAAATGCTGAGCTTAATAAATGTAACAATATTGGATTTCCTAGGACAATCTCTATTAACATTTGATACGAATGTCAGATGGCAAGTCTGAAAGTCAGTCACCTGATGTGAAAGTCAGCTGGCAGGTCTGAAATCTGCAGGGTAGGTCAACAGCCAGCTGACTGGAAATTCTAGAAAGAGTCAATATTGCAGTCTTGAGTCCTAAGGCAATGTGAAGTCAGAATTTCTTTTGAGAATCTCTGTCTCTTCTCTTAACACTGTCAACTGATCAGATGAGGCCCACCTACGTTATGGGTCGTTATGGGTGGTGATCTGCTTTCCTTAAAGTCTGCTGATTTAAATGTTAATTACATCTGAAAAATACTTTTACAGCTACATCTAGACTGGTATTTCACCAAACAACTGAACATCATAGCCTAGGTAAAATGATTACCAAAATTACTATCACATTAAATAAAGGTCAGAGAGGAATGTTTTGGAAGTATACTTCTTTCATGTATGAATTATGTAAATGTTATCATTAATAATAATTAGAATATTAGCTAATATTTTTGAGTATAGGCATTTTATATAGATTATATTTTATCTTCACATACACTCAACAAAACAGTTACTATGCTTCTGCTTAGTCAGAAGAAAAAAAAAATTGAGTCATAGAAAATGTATGGAACTTGCTCTAGTTAATTTCCCTAGTAAGATGTGGAGTTGGACTTTAAGCCGTTTACTGTTCAATCCAGTGATCACTAGCCATGCCTGGATGTTGAGCACATGAAATGTAGATAGTTCAAATATTAAAGAGAAGCAACACATATAATTTTTCATAATATAATCTATTTACCCTAACACATCCAAAATATTATCTCACATATAATCATTAGATAATGATAGATATTTTTTTTTACTTTTTTTCATGCTGCATCTTTCTGTTTCTTTTTCCTGATTGATTTATTTTTTCTTGGTTCTGTTTTTTTTTTTTTAAATGTTAGAAAAATTAAAATTATTTATGTGGCTTTCCTTATATTTCAATTGGACAGGGATAATCTGTGTCCTAGGGTGGGGGGGTGGGGGTATATCTTCTTACATTGATGTTTTCTTATTTGTAAGGTGTGAGTCATTATCACTGAAGTACAATTAATGTGCAATGCTTACATAATTTCTTATTACCTAATATAGTCCAAGACTAGTATCTTGGCAACACATTATGGAGTAAAGGTATCTAGATATAAACAGAAATCCAGATACATGTTTGTTTTGGTTTTCTTTGTTAAAGCTGCTACCTGGTACAAAGACTTCATTTGATTCCTCATGACATGTTCAGTCAACATTAGGGTAGTTAATTTTGTTTCTGAACTTTCACCTCCTACTTTCATCCAATTTGTGTTTATAAATTGAGATATATATCAGGGTTATATAAAAAAATAGTGTATACATGTGACTTGTATTCATCTTTTGAATGTATACAGGTGCCAAAAATTGTATACACGTGACTTGCATTCATCTTTTGTTATCGGTATATATCGAGTATTACAATTTTAATACTTTTTTTCTCCCTTTTTTAAAATGCATATATTTTTTTGGCACCCTCTGTATGTAATTTCATTACTGGATCATACCAAACTGCAAAAGTATATATTGCTTAATTACGTTCATGGATCATTGGTTGCTTTGAAACTAAATAGTTTGAAAAATTCACAGATCCAGAAACTTGTTTTAATTCAAAACAGTTGGTAAACCTGAACATTGGGTAATTCAAATTTCAAATTTCCAAGATAATATGAGCATCAGAGATTACTGAATATTTTAACCTATTCAACTCAGCTCCTAAAATCTGGAATATGAATTTTGGCAATTTAAGAAAATTATAAATGTCATATTAAATTTCTGAAAACACCTGTTGATAGGGAGATTTTTTTCAGCTTACTGTGAAAAAAGCAAAACAAAACAAAACAAATGCCCCTAATAACAAGAAAAGCTATATGGCTTTACTAGATAAAATTCAAAATTATTATTTATGAATTTGATTGGAACAACAAATACTGTTAGAACAGGGAAACATATTAGTTTCTATTGTAAACAAAAGTTCCACAGGACTCTTGTGAAGAATTAAAAGAGAGTTTTATTCTGATATAATTTGCCTTAGGCATGAACCAAAGATAGGCTCTGAGGTGGCAAAAATAATGCAAGAGATTTAAAGGAGAGAGTTGAAAGGATCTGATGATCAAAGGGATGGATCGATAAGGAAACAAGACCATAAACTTATATCATTCATTTTCTAATTGGTGGGGGCAACTACACTCTCAAGGGCTGGCTGACTCAGTGGTCAGCAAGTGTGGTCCTGAGAAGAACATTGGATAGCTTCTGTGGACACCTGGTAAGGAGGAAGAGTCATACGATATGGCCAAGAGTTGGAGTTAAAACACATGGTCAGCAGGGGAGGGGTGGTCTCAAGTCATGGGCCAACACCTTCGATTCCTTTGAAGTCTACAAAATAAACTAGTAAAACCAGTAGTGTGGTGAAAGGACAATGCAGAGAATGCAGTTTCTCAGGTAGACAGGGTTTAAACAGCAAAACCGCCTAGTCACTGGAGCAGAATCTGACTAAATTGCAGGAGGGTCTAGATATTTGGTCACAAAATTAGGATATTAGAATTCTTACTATACACTAAATTATACACTTTATTTCAAGGTTTTGTTAAACTATATTTTTATTCATGTTTTCAAAAGATAACTGAACCCAAATTAATTAACAGTGGTTTTTCTGAAATGTGATTCAATTATTTTCTTCTGTGCTTAAATGCATTTAATGTTTTCATTAATTCCAAATATATTTGTGAATAAAGTTCAAACTACTTAGTTACATCATTTTTCTAGTTTTAATTGTTTCTCATATATTTAATTTATCCTTCAAGTAACTTCCCCTAGAGCAGGGTTGGCAAAGTATTGCACTCAGGCCAACGCAGGCCTACTTTTAAAAAGTAACTATTAGAAGACTGTCATACATGTTTTCTTTATTTTATTTTATTTATTTATTTGTTTACATATATCTGTGACTGTTTTAGTGCTACAACAGCAGAATTTGAGTAGTTCTGATACTCTCGGGCCTGTAAGGCCAAAACATTTCCTGTCTGACCATTATCAGAAAAAGCTTGATGACCTCTGTTCTAAAGGGAGATTTAGCTTGTTCACCTAGGGCTATTACGTATTCTTCCTTTATTCCTGCCATTGTTACTTATTCATTTCTTTATTAAAAAAGGCATTTTACTGTCTCCAAATTCTCAGGTATTTGTTTCTGTACCTTAGCAGAAAACCTGATACATAATAGGGTCACCTTAGGCAGAAAGCACAGGGTTGCAGGGAGAGATTGGGGGAGAGGGGAAGGCAGGGAGTGGGAGTGGGCGGGAGGAATGGAAGGAAGGAAGATGTGAAGACAAACAAAGAAAAAAAGAGAGGATGAGATCATTCCTAAGAAAAGGAGCCACTACAGCTAACTGTAATGGATTACAAGACTATTAGCACTGAAAAATCTGCACCCTCTGTGTTGCCATGACAGTCCCCACAAGGGAATCCTACCTCCCTGTTGGGAAGGAGTGGTCATTAACAGCAAGGACCTGCCCTTGCTGGAAACACCTGTGACTCCACCCCTGAATATTTTTCACCCTCATTCAAATCTAATTCTAAATTTGTTTGTTCTTCTGGGCAGTTGCCTGTTATTCCCTGGCCTTTCCTACTCTTACACCATCTTGAGTACTGGACTATTTCCTTTCTTTAATAAATCTTCGACTTGCTTGGCTTTGTTTGTGTATATTAATATTTTGGTCCGTCCTGGAATGCCCTCCCATGATATTTACAAAGGACCCTCTCCATCTCCAGTAACAATACCTATTTGGAAGATAAGCAATTGCTTAATGAATAAATGATTTATAAGATAGGGAAAATCATTACAAAGACTATATACAGAGGGCCAGAAAAATGTATATACATTTTAAGAAAGGAAAACTGTATTAAAATTGTAATACTCAATATATACTGTTAACAAAAGATGAATACAAGTCACGTTTAACTTCTACGATTACAAGAGGTGCTCAAAGTGGTTACCATCAGCATCCAGACAATTCTGATTATGGGAACTACTGCTTGAGCAACGTTGACCAAAGTGCCACTTGTATACATTGTTTTTTGGCTCCTCTGGTATATACTAGACACAACACAGTGTTTCCCTGTTAAAAGTTTATTGCGAACTTTTCAGTTGTGTTCATTAATCCTATGATTCTGTATCATTTAATATCTTATTATTTTAAACAGAAAATATGAAAGCATGGGGATTGTGGAATAATCTATTCAATTATTTTTTCTAAATAGGTCAGTTAGGTAGACCAAGAGTCAATCAATCACTAAGCCTGTTCTTTATGAAATTGAACAATTCCTTGAATAGATGACATTAACTGTTTTTCTACCATTATATTGACCTTTAGTATATTGGGTCTATTCTGATTTCTTCCTGAATGACTTTCTAAAATATTAATGACAGATATTAATTAATTAATTAATTGATTGATTGATTGATTTTGTGATTGTTCATTGACTATATGCAATGCACTGGGATACTGTGGTGTTTTACATGTGGTGTTTAATGTGGTTTAATGTGGTGTTTCTCATTAAATCCATACCTCAGTATGATTTGGACATGGACCAAAGAGAGGTTGCACAGATCAGAATTTATGGAGTCTCTCTTTAAATCAAATCTGATTTTCTATCTTCTGCACTTAAACACTACTCACATTGTTTTTGAATCACAGCTATTTTGGAGTATCTGGTAAAACCACGAGGAAATTTTAACAAACAGAGCTATTAAGATAATTGTCTAAATGGGTTGAATCAATCAATCAACTCTTAGTTATTTAAAGGTTGCTTATTTGGCTCTTTATTCTCTCCCTTTCTCTCTGGCTTCCTGCCTTTGGCCATTTCATTGCTCTTTAGCACTTTCATTAGAGATTTGGCACGAAAAGAGGAAAAGATGAAAACTAAATGAGGCTATTTAATTTCCCAATAGGCTTAGCAATTTTTAAGTATTCCTTCAGGGAAGTAGATGAGGTTTAGGTTATCTCACCTAATCATCCAAAAGGTCATATACTATATTTAGCATTAGCCTTTTTGCCCATCAGAAAATAGGCCAGCATACATTCAAATGAACTAACTTGAAAATACAACATCTACCTTTTCAAACTGTTTGCAAGTGTCAGTAATATACTAGGTTTATTGGTTGTCTAATTAATTTTAATGAGTATTTTATTTCATTTTGTTTTTATTTCACTTGTTTTTAATTAAACCATTTTATTGAGAAGTATTTCACATATCATAAAATACACCCATTTTCATTGACTTATTTCAAGTGACTCTTAGTAACTATCCTGAGTGATGCAACTCTTAACATAAATCAATTTAAAAGCAACCTTGCTTCGTTGCTTCAGTGGACATTCAGAGCTAATGAGTTGAACTCACAAATGGATCCCCAATCAGTCATTCAGAAGTGAAGTCAAAGGCTTGAAAAGTGTGAACTTGGGGTTATGGATGAAAGGTCCTGGGTTCCAGTGATGAATCTGATCATATCTCAGTCATGGAAAAATGCTGCTCAAAAAAAAAAAAAAAATCTGATTCTTGTAAAAATGGCAAGGAAGACTTTATTCAGGATTACCGAGAAAGGTGTGAAGTCTATTACAGTAGGGCAGAGAAATCAGGCTCCACTCTGACTATAGGAAGAACAAGTGGAGATTTACATCCAAGAAGAATTTTGGTGGAAGAGGTGGGGTGGGGTCCTTGAGTAGAATCTTACTAAGAGGAGACATGGAAACATCAAGGGAAGGAGGCATTCTGTTACAACGACCAAACCAAATTCTTGCTGAGGACAGGCCAAGGATAATCAATATGAAGGGTGGAGAATGAGGAATTTGATAAGATCTGGAGAGTGATCATACCTGTCTCTCTAAACTGACTTAGCAGGATTCTTGCTAAAACTGGATTCTTCAACAGCAGCCATTAAAGACCAAGATCAAGGCCTAGTTGAGGAAAAAACTCAGAGGAGCCTGGCTGAAATTTGGTCTAGGAGTGAGTTTTTGTCAGTAGTCTTTCTCTAGAAAGATGAATAGTCTTGGGGACAAAATTTGAGTATAACCAACATCCATTTTTATCAAATTTGAAGGAAAGTTTATTAATCCTATTAGCATTGTGAAAACATAGCAGAAAGTGAAATGGTAAAACTTCAAATGTCTTCTGTTTAAAGCTAAAATTGTGTCAAGGAACTTTACTAGCACTTTCTATTGGGTATTCCACTGACACACTAACCAGTTATTAATAAATAAATGGAGATGGAGCAAATTAAAGGTAAAAGACACGAAATGGAAATAATTAGTCTTTTGTAATTCAAAAAGGATATAATTGCCTGCATAGAAAACTTTAAAAAAAATTGACAAATTACCTAATAGGTTGTTTACCAAGTTCCCAAATACTAGATTAATGTATCAGAAGCATGAAAGGAATGCTATTTGCCTTCTTAACATTACTGCTTAAGATAACCCCGATGAGATGCATATAAACTGATACATTTTAAAAATAATTGTTTGCTTAAATATAAAGATGAAATTTAAAAGAACAAAATAGAAAAATTCTATTGTGTTCACTCTATCTCCTATAAAATAATTTAAAATAAATATGTTCATGAGAACTATCTATTAATATTTGGGAGATAATTTTGTTGTATAAAATATCTATTAGTGAATTTATAAATACTCAGGAAAATTTTTCCCATGTAAATTGAAATGAATATGAATGTTGATTAAAATGAAACTACCTGTATACTGCTGTTACCACCTTTAATATAACCATTAAAGATAATCAGAACCCCCATTCCCTTAGTGTATTAGGTTGGTTCAAAAGTAATTGTGGTTTTTGCAATTGTTTTTAACATTTTAAACCTCAATTACTTTTGCACTAACCTGATACGTTCAAATGCACAAGTCCCCAGATTTAAATAAATTTAGCTCAGTTTGCCTAATGTACCCAAAATGCAATGTAAGTCATTAACAGGTTGAGAGCAAACATCAAATTACATGTTTGACAGCAAATCTCTGCTGGCAAGAACAAAATTTAGAAGCTTAAATATGTATGCAATTAAAAAGATAAGTTTTTCCCTGCAGATACATCTTTCAGGATGTATACAAATATTTGAGTAATCTGCTAGAAATATATTGCTATAGCTTTAAGCAAGTAGTCTCAAGCTGCCTGCATTCTGATATGCCAAAAAGGTCCCAGGTAAAACAAAATATTATTTTCAAATGATAAATATAGAAAGCATATACTCCTTTCACTTGTGTGCATGCACGTATATCCATTCACATACATAGGCATACAATGTATATTTTAACACATCATTGTTTTCCTCTGTGTGTTAATAAATAAAATTTATGTTGAAGAACTTAATGTAAGTATACATAGATGAGTTATATATTTCCTTCCCTTGCCCAAAGGTTAGAGTTTTTCTGAGAAGGAAACTATAGGTCCATCTTTAAAAACTCAACAGTCTTTTACCTGTAAGAATCATCCTGATGCCAGTGTTTCAAAATAGCAGAACTTGGTATCTGATTGACCCCTAGTAAGACATACATAACTCACTTTGGCAAAATGATGCAATCAGTAGTAAGTGTTTAAAAAAGAAAGGCAGAACAATAGTTCAAGACTACCTTGAGGGAAGAGAAATACACCACATGGGATGGCTGGCACATCAAAGAGAAAAAGTGAACACAGAATAGCCACAGGTGATGCTTTGATTATTTAAAGGTTCCTTCTTGAATGTTTAACTTCCCTGTAGACAGGAAACCAAATTCTTATGAGACATCTATTTCTAAGAATTGAGCACCTGAGTAAATTCTGAATAGCATTAGAAGGTGCAAGGGATTCTGTTGAGTGTTAAAACAAATTAATCTACACCAATGGATACTTACCAGCTATGCACTTAAAAATAAATGTGAGAACCTATAACGATCAGGCACTGGGCTAGGCAATAGAGATGCACAGATACAAGAGTAGAGGAAGAAAGAAAAAAAACAACAACAAAAAACAAGCGCCAGGATTTCATGACACTTGTGTAAACAACAACGACAACAACAAAGCCATTATAAAAGAATAAAGCCATTATAAAAAAACAAAAAGTGAATACAGAATAGCCACAGGTGATGCTTTGATTATTTAAAGGTCCCTTCTTGAATGGGTAACTTCCCTGTAGACAGGAAACCAAATTTTTATGAGACATCGATTTCTAAGAATTGAGCACCTGAGTAAATTCTGAATAGCATTAGAAGGTGCCCTTAGCATATTTGAGCACCAGAGAAAAGGCCAGTGTGACTAGAGCCTGGTCCACTGACACTTCAAATGATCGGTGTGACTTTAGCAGGAATGTGTTTAAATTTCACCAAATAATCTTTCCTTTTTTGTAGTAAGCAAGATGGGCAGCTATGGAAAGAGTGAGAATCAGATAAAGATTATAAGAGAAGTACAAAATGTAACACAGGCATGATCATGTGCTGTGAATAGTAATACCAAGAATGATTGGCTTACACTATTTGACCTAGTGTTTTCTCAACTGTTTTATGTATTTCAACTCAGTATAAGATGTGCTATTATATAGTACTACCATGTGCAAGGATAACTAATCAATTTTCATTTATTTTATGTAAGATTTTATTTGCAAGAACACTGAGAATTGTATGAAAAGATGGACAACAAATTGATGAGATACAATAGCAAACTGTATTTAGAAGAGTAGAAGAAGGACTTACTATCCTTTATATATTAAAAAAAATTCTTGCTAAGTAAATAGTAATTTAAAATTGACAATAATTTGCACAAATCAATGTTTCAACACATAAATTATATGTACCGCTAGGGATTAAAGGTTTATGAACCCCCAAAATTCATGTTTTAGGGATTCATGCCCTAATCGCCAATGTGATATTTGGAGGTGGGGTCTTTAAGAGATAACTGGATTTGAATGACATCATGTGCATGGATCATGATGGGATCGGTGCCCATATAAGTAGATGAAGAAACCGGAGTTCTCTCTGGGCCCCATGAGAAAAAATCTCTGTCTATAAGATAGGAAACAATCCCTTAGCAGAACTGGACTATGCAGGCACTGTGACTTCAAACTTCAAGCTAGTCCATAGTATTTTTTACCAGCAGCCCAACCTGACCAAGACATATACCAAAAATAGAATTGGAAATATATCCTCCTAGTCGTGTGATACAAATAGAGGAAAATAAGGTAGAAAAGAGAACAGACATTTCATGTGTAATTTTAGTGATCTACATTTCCACTTTTAATTGAAGTCAAGTATTAGAAGAATAGTTTTAAAGAATAGTAAAGAAACATTTATTAGAAACTAATACATTGCAATAATCATTATTATAAAGTTTATTGCAAAGTGCATTGTCATTGAATTTATTTTGCATTGTAGTTCAATGTCTAAGAAGTGTCTATTGAGCATGAAATTTAAATAAGAAATCCATATTAATATATCAGTTTGATATACTGGAATATCACCTGCCATTCTGTTACTCTGTTGTCTATAGTAAAATTGAAACGTCTTCAGAATTAGGACATCATCTCCTCATCTTTTCTCACTTAGACTCCCTTAATCACATCCACATTTCTGCTGTTCTTTCTAAACCTGTTTTTCTCTAAACTATTTTACAAAGGTGGTAAATGGTCATTCTTGAATACTCTTCTGATCAAAACGCTTTCCGGTGCCAAACTCTCAAATGGCTTCCATTAACTATAGGGAAAACCATTCTCGTTTGAGCAGTCTATAAAGTCAGTGACAAAAGGTTACCTATTTATCTTTCATCTTTTTCCATTTAACTCCTGGAAAATATAAATAGTGTGTGTGTGTGTGTGTGTGTGTGTGTGTGTGTGTGTGTGTATATATATATATAACATGTGAACACCATCCCTGCATTGCAGCCATGTAAAATAATTCAAAAACCCCATACCCCTTCTTATACAGCTTTTATATTCTTGTCCTTTTCACAGATTTTCCTGGCTTTTCTTTTTAATTTTCTTAGTCACTCTAATTTGACTGATGTATTATTTAAATATTACTCCTAGATAAAGTTTATTTCACTTGCTCCTTTGGACAACTATGCAAGGTAATTTGTAAGATGCTACTATAATTACTGATTTCATTGTAACTCTAACATACTATAAAATACTGGACGATAACACCCTTAGTCATGTTTGAGATATTGACTTTAACAGTGAGCTTAGTAACTACAGATAAATTTCAGGTTTTTAATACTAATTAAATACACATTTAAAGATCTGAATCCAAAAAATATTCCATTTTATTTAAATCAAAATAAAAAAATCTCAAATAATTCATCTTTTAAGCACAAATTTGTAGTACAAGACTCTTTTTTATTGTAATTATTGTTACCAAGGATTTCCTAAATACTGAATGAAGGAATGCACAAGCTCAATAGAAGCCAATCTGGTCATAAATTAGATGTTTTTCAAATTGCCTTAAAAGTTAATCAAGTTGCATCTCAAGGGGCTTGATTGCTAATCCATTTTCCTCTTTACATTGAAAAATATACGTACAATGATTTTTTTCCTAAAATACTGAAATGTTGTGTGTTTAACTTATCACATTTTCTATTCAGTTAAAGGAAAGCTAGTTAGTAATAGTCTTTCTTGATGGTACCATATAAGTAATAGAATATATTTCTAACAGAATATTAATGAGTCTAGTAAATTGGATTATATTTACCAAATTTGTATGTATGGAAGTTGGTTATTTTACAGAATGGAGTAGCATCATGATTTGAGAGGTTTGGGTAAATTTTAGGAATGTTCTAGTAGTATTTTAGACTATAAAAAAGATAGATTTAAATTCATCAATTTAAAGGGGGTTGAATTGTATGAAATCCATATCCATAACATTTAGGTAGGAATATATAAACTACTAAAGGAAAAATGTGATTTGATATAATATAATGTTTTTGTTTTGTTTTGTTTTTGTGTGTGTGTAATAGTGAATGCTAAATAAACTAAATGATTACAACTTATTGGTTGACTTAAGACAGACTTTGAGACTGGATCTGAGTTGAATTAGTAACACATCACCAGGTGATTAATAAAGTAACTAAACTAGAATGATTACCATTAGGTCAGTAGCCTGAATCTTAGCCTTTTGCCTTGTAATAACTAGTTAGAAATTAACAATTACTTAAGAGTAAAAGTAAATATTTTATTTCACAAGATCTGCTGAGATTTGAAAATATGATTTGGGCAGAATTCAGATAAAAATATGATTAGTTGAATGACTCTTAGGTCACTTGCCTACTCCAGGGAAGCAACACTTTGTTTAAGCAGGTGATTTATTTTTCTTACCCCCAACTGCACATCAGAGAGTTGACATTTGAAGGTGAGAGAAAGAAAGCAACTTTACATGGTAGGGCTTTTGGGAATTGAGGCAGAGTCTTTCAGACAACACTGGTTAGAAAACATTCTTTTCATCTCTAAATCCATGGAGGCCTATGAAATACTTTATTCCACAGCTACAGAAATAACATCTTGGTCTTCATAACTAAAGGGCATTTGATTTTTCCCCTTCGAAGGAAACCAACAGCGGCTTTAGTCTAAGAAGTTCTGCCTTGCATAGATTTATTGTTTTCAGCTGTTGTGAACATAGGCAACGTAACAGTGTAAGTACAACATTAGAGTTCAGAGAAGTGGAAGATGACTTGCTCGGTGCTCTAAGGATCGGGCTTTAATAATTTCCTTTAGAGTAGACAACAACTTTCTCTACTTAGTATATAAACTTTGTTATTCCGAAGAATAATCAAACTGGCTTAAAGGGAATGAAACCTAAAGCCAGGAAAGACAGCAGAAAATAATATATAAACGAGTATCAAAGAAAGACATGAATTGGTATGCAGGAACAGGCATAACAAAGTCCTGAGGATTTGGAAATTAAAAGAGGTAGAAAAAGGGAAAGGGATTAAGAGATACAAGCTTCCATTTATAAAATAAATAAGTCACGGGATGTAATGTGCAACACAGGAAGTAGACAATAATATAGTAATAACTACGTACAGTGACAGATGTTTACTACTGCATTTCCCCGAAAATAAGACCTAGCTGGATAATCAGCTCTAATGCATCTTTTGGAGCAAAAAATAATATAAGACCCAGTCTTATATATTATAAATTTTCATTTCCCTGATGATTAATGATGGTGAACATCTTTTTGTATACCTGTTGGCCATTTGTATTTCTTCTTTGGAGAACTGTGTATTCAAGTTCTTTGTTCCTTTTTTAAATGGGATTATATGTTTCTTTTCTATTGAGTGGTGTGCTATTTATATATTTTATATTTTAGCTCGTACCATATATATGATGTACAAAGATTTTTCTCCCATTTCATAGACAAATATTTGTGAGAGAATGATATAAAGAGCGTGTGTGTGTCTGTGTGTGTGTGAGTGTCTGTATGGAATATGTGTGTAATTTTCTGGATGTTTGGACAAATTACTAACCTCTTTGGTTCTAACAAATCATGTGATAGAACTAAAAAGTATGAAGATTAGATTTCTATCAATTTAATTTTTGAATTAGTTTAAAAAGTAATACTCACTAGCAGCCTATCTCTTTCCTTCTGTGAAATGAGCAAGAAAAGATTCAAAACAAATTTCAACTGGAAAAGAGGGAAAATTAATCACTTAGAGATATAATTGCAAAAAGGCTTAAATATTAATGCAGTTGATAAAATATTTAAGAATCAGATTCAAAAGGCATACAGATTAACTAATTAGAGGTCACAATAGCCGATTGAATAATTAAGAACTATCACCATAGAATAAATTATATAATGTATCAAATGTTAATATCAAAATGATCCTACACTGGAAGTATGTGATTTGGGTTATAAATATTAATTGCTCTGTTTATATAGTTTATATGATAAAAAATAAAAAGTAGAAAAGGAGTTTACTTTTTTAATACAAACAAATCTTGAATTTGAAGTTCAGAGATTTTTAAAAAGAAACAAGAATTAGAACATATTAAGGAAAGGCTAGTAGATGCAGTTCATAAGTCAAGTATGCCCAGAAAAATAATTTAAAAATTAAGTTTACTGAGACAAAAAACATGTTTCCGTTTCTTATCCTCTGTTGTCACACAGCATCCTAACCATTTGTCCCTACCATCCTTTCCTTAGGGAAAGAGGGTTGTGGGGTTGTCCCTCTTAGGGGTTGAGTTTATAGGTTTCCTCTCTTGGTCCCAGTATGCTGGGTCTGCAGTCAAAGACGAGTAAGTTTCCTCAAGGGAGGGACGACTTAAGCCAGACGGGACCCCGGGGACCCCCATGAGTTAGCCTCTGAAACTAGGAGGGATGCCCCTCCTCCAATGTTTTCTGGAAGCTGCTGACGCATGCTTCTGATGTCCGGCACCCTATTGTGCTAAGGAACGTTAATTGAGTTAAACTACCTCACTCCCACTTAGCTCATGGGATAATTGCCTTGAGAGACCTGCTCCCCCAGGGGTTGTACACACCGCACCTTGGTCACATGGGGACAGCATGCACAGGTTGCTTTGGGACAATATGATTGGGTATTGGAAATATGCAAATTGTATTAGTAGTGTAAGAGTTTTACAGACCCTGCCCAGAATCATGTGATGCCTATTGTAAAAAAGCAATAAATACCCACAACGACCCAATTCGGGGCTCCAGTCCCTTGAGGCTGTGAGTCCCTTGGTCCTCTGTGGTTTCTCTGCATTCAGTGTCTCTGGTCTCTTTATTTCTATAATAGACTTTAGCCCTTGCCGCCTCCCTCGCTTTCCCCACTGCTTGTGTTGTGCAGGTCGCAACTATCCTCCCTCATCATTCCTGTTTACAATATAAAATTGGGGCCTTGATATACATATTCAGCTTTATATTCTGAGATGTTACTTTTCACTCACAGCACATTCAAGAATTGCCAACCCCACCCCGATTTCAACCCAAAACAATACGTACATGGAAATAAAAATTGTGTTCTCATTGTGTTATTTTTCATGCCCCTGAAAAAAGGATGATTTAGACCTTGGGGATACAACACATATATATCAAATAGATAAATACAATAATCAACAAATTTTAAACTTGATCTAGAAAATATGATTGCTCCTTTTCTACAACTATTAGTTTACCAGTACTCTTTTTTATTCCACTAGTTTATATAATTCTTGCAAATTGAAGTCATTTGAAATAAAAGGTTTCAAATTATTGTTTCACCAATTCTACCTCATAGGTTTGAATAATTTCTCAAGGAATTCACTTATGAATTATCTAATAATGTATAACATTTTATAGATTATTTATCATTGAAGAAGATTCAAAGATGTTATTTAACTTTTCTGTTTCTATACTTTTTGTACATTTGTCTCTATGCTTTGTATACTGATTAAGTTACACATTGCTCATTTACAGACATCTCCCTTTTTTATTTCTCAGCATTAGCTACGCGTGCCTGGCTAAAGATCAAATGCTTTTTACATAATTATGATTATGTTAATTACTGAGCTACAGATGCTTAAACAACATCACATTAGTAGACTCATTCAGTCACGCATATCAGTTACAACTGTAAAAATTGAAAAAATACTTAAAACCAACTAAAAAGTAGGTTACCCAATAATAACACGGTCATTATCTCAAGTAACAAGTTGCTTGGAAACAGGGTCACTTCAAGGTGGGGCAATTTAGAAGTACATCAATATCTCCACAACTCATTTTTTCATCATTTTGCTGTGCAATCCTCAGAAGTCTATATGTTCTGTGTTTAGTATTGTAGCATGTCTATTCTTGGCAAAAACAGTGAAAATATTCAAGGAACAGAAGAGGGATATTAATGGTGTACAATATTTTTTATTAGCAAGGAAATAAGTAATTGTCCTGAACATTTCCAGACAACTTTTTCATTTCTTATCAACCAAAATTTGGTTACTTCTGCTGCAACAAACAAACAAACAAAAAATAAGAAGGGGATAAGATAATTACTGTTGTCCTGAAAAAATTATTTTGTACCTTTGAAGCTAGAGTGGGTCTCATTCCATGAACACCTGGCCACTGTTGATGAACTTTCAAACAAAATTGGAGCTATGTTAGCAAAGAAAGAAAGGAGGGATAGAAAATGAAAGCCTCCACATTGGGTCATTGACAATGAATTCTGAGTTTTAAAAAGGGGGGCATTATTTGGTGTGTGGGATTTGACACTGTTTGGCCATTGTCCTAGTTAACTTGTATTTTACAATCCAGGAGACATTTTCCAATCACAGTTAATGGAGGTTCGGTGTGACATTTTTTGGCTAATTTTTCATGCCTATTGAATTCTAGATTACAGTAAATAGTATAGCCTCCTACATCCTTTGACCAAACTTAGGACTGGAATCATAATCACATTCACTTCCCAGCCATGCATAGCTGAAAAATTTAAAAACTGTAAGATCTTTTACAAAGGACAGAGCCATGTTGAAGTGACCTCACTACATAATGGCAGAAAATGAATAACAAAACACTTCATTTTCATCATTATCAATAAGTACCATTAGTGATGAAGCAGGTAGAAGTATTGGTGTGTCTCTTAAAATTAACAAATAGCAACAACAACAACCAAAAAAAAAAAAAGAAAGAACAATGTGGACAAGTTGATATTGTAGTCTCATCAGTTTCATCAATCATCAGATCTGTCACTTTTCTTTTTGTTATGAATCTGTGAGTGAGCAAATTGGTAAGTGATATCAAAAAACATTACTAGGGCATTGCTCCATCCTTGGTAGAAGCTCTTTATGTAAACATGAAAACAAAGTGGTATGATTCATCACTATAAATGGTCTTAGCTTTGAATTGCTGTTGTCAACTTGCTACTTGAAATGAATTTCATTTCTAATGTGCTTCTAATGTGTCTCCCATCTTACCACTTATTTTTCTACATTTCTCTTTGACTTATGATCACATTTTATAATGAGTTTTGAAACTATAATTTAATTGTACAATTTTATATGTTTTGCAAGTGTATAAAACTTTAAAATTACCACTGAAATAAAGGTAATAGGCATATCCATTATTCCCCAAATCTAGGATTTATGTTTAACATTGTTTTTTTTTTTTTTTTTTATCTCCAAGATTTTGGTTGGGACTTCTCTCATCTAGGGCTAGAAAATATAGAAAATATGCTAAGATTATGAATAGAGATTAACACTGTTGTTTCAAATAGAGAAAATTCTTGGACATACAGAGAAATGAGGTTGCATCAAATATTTATATTGTATTATAAATTACTTTGATTATGAAAAACAGTAGGGATAAGAAAGAAAATTATTTTCAGTTCTCTGAATCAATATTGTTTGCAGATTTATTTTTGAATTACCTTTTTAGCTATAAAACTATTCAAATTATCATATTAATATATGGAAATAATTTTATTTTATTTAATAAATTATTGGAAAAATACACATTAACTGGTCAAACAAATGTTTCAGTGGATTCTTTCTTAAGAATTCTGAATGGAATATTCCAAATACAAGATGTACTATTTTAATTATTATATGTCTCATTATTTTTAAACTGTAAAAATGACAGATATAACTACTGACAATATTTAGCGTCATGTCCTATGCAATTTTTCTTTCATATTTTAACCGTTATTCTGGATACAAATCTTAATAATCACATTCTCTTTTCAAAACACTAAATACAGAATGGATAAAAATATGTATCATCTTAGCTTTGGCTTAGTCAATTTAAGTTAACCTCATATAGTTAATTTTTATGTTTTTATTATCATTGTGATGGGAACTTTTAAGATTTACACTTTAGTAATTGAAAAATATATGATACAGCATTGTTAATTGTAGACACCATGCTATACATTATGTCCTCAGAACTTATCAATCTTAAACCTGCAAGTTCGTACCCTTTGATAACCTTCACCCTTTTCCCTCACCCATGCCTCTGGCAACTACCAATCTACCAGTGTTCTGTTCCTGTGAAGTTTTATTTATTTATTTGTTTGTTTGTTTTAGATTCCACATGTAAGTGAGAACTTACAGTATTTGTCTTTCTTTATCTGACTTATTTCATTTAGCATAATGCACGCCAGGTCCATCCATGTTGGTGCAAATGTCAGATTTCCTTCTTTTTTATGCTGAATAATATTATTCCTCTCTCTCTCTCTCTCTCTCTCTCTCTCTCTCTCTCTCTCTCTCTCTGTGAAATCACATCTTTACCAATTTGCCCGTTGATTGACGCTTAGGTTGTTTCCATGTCTTGGCTATTGTGAATAATGCTGCAATGAATATAGAAGTGCAAATATGTCTTTGAGAGTTTGATTTCAATTATTTTGGATATATACCCAGTTGTGGAATGGCTGGATCACATGATGCTTTTATTTATTTATTTTTTAATATTTTGGGAAACGATATCACTATTTTCCAGAATGGCTGCACCAATGTACTGTCCCACCAACAATATATCAGTTTATAAGTGTTCCTTTCCTCCATTTCCTTACCAACACTTGTTTTTTATGGTTTTGGTAATAGCTATGCTAACCAGTGTGAGATGATGTCTCATGTTTGTTTTGATGTGCATTTCCCTGGTGATTAGTGATGTTGACCATGTTTTTATATACCTGTTGGCCATATGTATGTTTCCTGTGGAGATATGCCTGTTCAGAAGACTATTTAATGGGCACATAAACAATGTTCTTGGTTTACAGAGAATAATAGTGAAATTAGTAGTAATGCAAACATCTTAGTTTTTCTTAAAAACAGGAAATATTAAAAATAACAAATTGTTTCCAAAATAAACAATTAGGGTAAAAATAGTGGGGGGAATTATAGAGACATGTTGAACAATACTTGGTATCCTTGTTGCCTCCTCTAATGAGCAGATTTACATTGCTCATATGCTCAAAGAAGAAGTAGATAAAAACCATGAAGTGACAAACTCTCTTTTTTCATATGGAGAGTGATGGAGAGAAAATATTCTGCTATGGGGATAGTTATATGCAACAGTGTGGTTATTGCTTCACCGGGAGGGTGGAACTTGGCTTGACAATTGCTATTATAACTTATTTTAATAGCATAAATAATACAATGAGTCTTTTAAAGTTTACCTCCTGTGTTTTGCCTGAGAGTTAAGAAAGCTATTGAAATTAAATGTGACAGATATAAAGATTATGGTTAACACCTGGCAAAGTGCTTTTGCATAATAGACACTTAAACAAGTGTATTGAATCTCAAACATTTTGCTTTCATAAATATAAATGTAAAAATAAATCCTTGATTATTTTCAGATTGCTAATTCCATGGAAAAAACTAATTAAATAAATACAATACAGCTTAGTGTGGAATAGGCCATTTTGTTTGTTGTTTTTTCCTGAAAAATATGTGTGCTTTATTGTCGGAATCCTTTTCAGCATATACAAAATCTATTATTTCAAAGAGTAGCTTTGTATTTGAATCATCCTCTTTTCCTCATTTCCTTTCTATTTTAGCTTGGTAGAAGAGTACCTATTGGAAGGATTTTTTTGTAAAATAACTCATGGAAAATGTTAACTGTATAACTCATGGAAAATGTTAACTTTAAAAATGATTTAAACATGAAGAAGTTGTGAATAAGACTTTTTACATTATCATTTTGTCCAGAATCATATGACCCAAATAAATTATAATGTCCAATTTATGAAATAAACTCCTTGAAGAGCCACAGTAGTATAATTCTCATTTAAATTGTCAGAAAGAGAGGTGAGAATGAGGCAAAATAGCTGATGAGAGACTAGCTAATAATATTCCAAACTGATGAAAATATAAATCCACAAATTAAAAAAAAATAAAATCTTGTGACCATCAAGACACAAAATTCAAAATAAATTGAATTATTACCAAGGCACACCATATTAAAATTGCCAGAAAACAAAGATAAAAAAATGTTAAGGAATCCATAGATTAACACAAATCACTTCTTTTTCTCTTACACTTCTCAAAAAAAAAAAAAAAAAAAAAGAAAAAAGAAAGAGCAAAACAAATAAAAAACAATTAATGAAATAGTGTATTCATTATCTTACATGGAACTAATTTACATATTATATTCTCTACTAAGTGAAAAACATTCCTTAAAAATCAGAATAAGACATTATCATATGAATAAAAATAGAGAATGTCTCTAGCAGTTCAGGCCTGTTTTTTAAAACTATTAAGATGATTTTCAGATAAACGAGTTATGCAATATGGAAACCCGTTGATGCCCAGAGGAAAGAACATTAAAAACAGTAAATTGACTGTGTAAAATCACAACATAATAGTATTAAAATATAGGTCAAGGTAACATAAATAAGAGGGATGAATAAGGTTAATATACTCTCATTTCTTTTTATGAAACTTAAAAGTATAAAGTAGTATTAAACTTTGATAAGTCAAAATGAATATGCAGAATAACAACACTAAAAACAGGTGCAAGATAGAACACTTGTTAATAGTATGTGTCCCAGGAAGAGAGAAAACAAGAGAGAGACAGAGACAGAGAACAGAAACAGAAGGGTGGCAGACAACAAAATATTCCCTATTTAGAGAATCGAGGATATCTAGTTTAAATGAAACATCAAGTGGTTTTGTTATTAATATAATCTTCATTTTCAATTGGTGGGAGACTTGGGTCACCAGGTAGTGATACCTCATTTTTTTCGTAAGATGCTTTAGAATATCACTATTTGGTAAAGAAGGGTATCTCTGTCGTCCTATGTTGTGGGTACTCAATATAATATTACAGAAAAACGTTTAAGGTTAAATATGAACAACTCATATTAAGTATATAACAGATTTCCCCAAATCACATTTTTATATTTGAATTGATTCTATGCTGGGCATTTATTTGTGTAGTAAATGCACAGATTCATTGGGACATTTCTTTCCTTCTAGTTCAAACTTAAAAAAAAAAAAATTTAAATACCCCTTATCGGTTGTTGCAATGATACATGCAAATTCTCCCTGTTTTTAATACACATATCTTGCCGTAAATCTAGTCAGATAGCATAGTTCCTATAATGCATTAGCTATGGTGATAACAGGCAATTTAAACAACTTCTTCAAGTTTTCATAAAATGAGGATAAAAGTAGTGCCTAGTTTATAGAATATTAAGGATTTGCCAGATAATACATGTACAGTGCATGTCTAGGTAACCAGCAAAGTGCCTATCACACAGTAAATCCTCAGTGTTTCCTAATTTATTGTTATTTACTTTTTAGAAAACCAACATCACTGCCTCTCAGGCAGGCATTAGTCATTAATTTATCTGCCTCATTTTTTTTAAAGTTTTTAATTCCTACCTTTAATTTTAAACTTTAGCAGTGTTAAGAAAACTCTTCACTGTTGTATGCCTCTATTCCACTTACCAATAAATTGAGAACATGTACTAAGTAAGATAAGGAAGGTAGAATGGGATTAAAATGTGAATTTACATTGAGCAGTCACTGAAAAATTCTATCTAATTTTCCTGAAAACTTTCTCTCATTAAGGTAAATAGAGATATCAGAACTGAAAGTCTTATTTTAATGTGGCTAATACGTAGTCTGATTATCTCACCTAATATCTCTGGTCTACTTGAATGCTAAATTTGGATATGGTACTACCAAAGCCTCAAACAAATATCTCATAGAAAATAAGTTACAAACTGTAATTGCACCTGTAAAATCTTTGGTCCTATTTTCCACTCCAGTATACTATATCTAGACATTGTGTCTTTGTTATCAGGCAACACTTAATTCTTACAACTGTTTTCCTGATTGTATTGTACTTAAGACAACATCATACAATCTCAGTGACAGAGTTCTGTTTTTGTTCTTGTTGTTGTTGTTGTTTGGTGTTCTTTCTTTTTTTAATTAAATTCATTGGGGTGACAATGGTTAGTAAAATTACATAGGTTTCAAATGTGCAATTCTATAATACATCATCTATATACCACATTGTGTGCTCACCACCCAGGGTCAGTTCTCTTTCCATCACCTTATATTTGACCCTATTTAATCTCTTCTACCACCCTCCTCCTCCCTAACCCTCTGGGAACCACTAAACTATTGTCTGTGTCTATGAGTTTTTGTTTCTTTATTTATTTGTCTTGTTCCTTTGATGCTTTCAGTTTTATATCCCACATATGAGTGAAGTCATATAGTTTTCGACTTTTTATGTCTGACTTATTTCACTTAGCATAATAATTTCAGGATCTGTCCATGTTGTTGAAAATGGCAGTATTTCATCTTTTCTTATGGCAGAGTAGTATTCCATTGTACATATATACCACATCTTTATCCAATCATTTATCAAAGGACACTAGTTGTTTCCATGTCTTGGCCACTGTAAATAATGCCACAATGAACATTGCAGTGCATATGTCTTTATGGATAAATGTTTTCAGATTTTTTGGGTAAATACCCAGGAGAGGTATTGCTGAGTCATATGGTAATTCCATTCTTAATTTTTTGAGGAACCTCCACACTGCCTTCCATAGCGGCTGTACCAATCTGCATTCCCATGAACAGTGTATGAGGGTTCCTTTTTCTCCACAGCCTCTCCAACACTTGTAACTATTTGTCTTGTTGATGATAGTCATCCTAGCAGATGTGAGGTTTGATTTTCGTTTTGCTAGAAGGTAATGAAGTTTAAAATTTTTCAATATGTCTGTTGGCCATTTGTTTTATTTGTTTGTTGTTTGTGTACTTGTATGTTCAGAAATACTCATATTTCAAGGTATTGAATTCCACATCAGTTTTACATTGGAAACTTGAAAATACTAGTGAGTAAGATTTTCTGTGTCTATCCTGAACATTAAGTCTTTATTTTCAAGTATTTTGCTTTGGATTTTAAAACTTTATTTAATTTAATCTATCATAATGAATATAAATAAGCTATTACAGTTATATTAAAATAAGCACATATGTAACTATATGGAGATTTCACACTTTGCCAAAAGTCTGCAATATGCTTATTTTTCATTAAATGGATAATAGATCTTTCAGAATCTCTAGGGTTACTTTGGATACCAAATAGGAAATATCATTTACAATAGTCTGACAATATAATTATTTAAAAAAACTGAAATCTCAAATAGTCACTTGGAATAACTATAGTCCTATAGTTTTAAAAAATGCATTAACTAATCCAAACCTTTTATTCTAGAAATAAATATAAATATTGTTAGTAGGGACCATAAATGAAATAAACATAATCATTTGTTCTCAATCATTAATTTAATGTTAGTCTAATTTGAGCTTGTATATTTAATACCTGGCTGATGATTTTATTTTTATACCATGATTCCTATAATAGGAAAATAAAAATTCTTTGTGGGCTTATTGGAAAACCTGTAGGTAATTTAATATGGCAATTTAAATAGTAATTTATTTTAGAAATTATGAAGTGTGGTCGAAAAATACAGTGAACGTTTAAATTAAATATATATATATATATATACATACATACATATATATACACACACACACATATATATATTTATATATATGTGTGTGTGTGTGTATATATATATATATATATATATATATATATATATATATATGAGTAAAAGACACATTGCCATTAATTCCCTCAAAATACTCCTCTTTTCTTCAAGCACACTTATCCCATCATTCTTGCTGCTTTCTGAATCAGTTCTGGAAGTCTTCCTTCCTTAGTGTCTTTACTTCATCCACCATCATAACAATGCTTCGTGTCACACATCACTTCTGGTACGGCAATTTCTGTCAAATATAAACATTATGGTGTGTCCTCATCCCCCTTATTCACTGGATCTGGCACTGTGTGACTTCTGGCTCTTCCTCAAAATCCAGGTGATCATGAAAGATAAATGTTTTGAATCAATTCAAGACATCAAGGCAGCCACGACAGTGCAACTAAAGACACTCACTCACGAAAGAGGACTTCCAGAACTGCTTCAGAAAGTGGTGAGAACGATGGGATAAGTGTGTTCGAAGTTAAGGGGGGGCATTTTCAGGGGGATTAATGGCAATATGTCTTTTACTGTAGTAAACATTTTTGTTTAATTTAAGTATTGATCGTATTTTTTAATCACACCTCGTATATGTGGATATATATGTGTACGTATACATGTGTGTATTATCTGTATTCATAATTTGTCAGTAATGCAGCAAGTTTATTTCCATCAAAAGCTGATGAAGAGAAATTATTTTTTCCTGAACTCTAATTTCTAATGATTGCTTTTGATCCATCTGTCTCAATGAGACACACATATCATTTAAAATATGATTTTACCTGTGTGCCTGTTGTGTGTGTGTGTGTGTGTGTGTGTGTGTGTGTGTGTGTTTGCGTGTGAAAGAGAAACAGAGACAGAGACAGAGAGAGAAAGAGAACACCTAAGATCCACGTACTGGACTCCAGATGTAACTTTTCTTCATCCCAAATTAACTATTAAAATATTCAGTTAGCAAAAGATTCTGTTTATTTTTCTAACTCACAGAAATAAATAATAAAACAAATTATTCAGTCTTTCTGTCTTTCCATGTAAATTTATGATATGGTTACTAGGGATAGCCAAGGGCATACACACACACACACACACACACACACACACACACACACACACACAAATTGGAGCATGCCACCCCAAGCACACTTGGTAAAGTTTTAACCAAAGTTGTTTTCCTTTCTCTTTCCTAAGGGGTAGGATCCAGGGGGGTTCAGAGTTTAATTTTTAGTGCTGTGTGCTACATTTTTCTGATACCACTCTGGTTATTAATTTGGTTGTTATTCCACTTATATTTGGTTTATATGAAGAATCTTGTTTATCTGCACAATAATCTTGTTGAGAGGGTGATATAGCTGCAACAATCATATTTTATGAGCTAGTTATATAATTCACATATTTAATAATGGTGCAGACAAACCTTGTATGTCTTTATTCTATACAATTCAAAGCATTTCTGTTAAGTATATTTTAATGATCACTGCTAGTATTTTATTCTGTTGCCACATATAAGTATTTTAATTCAACATCCTATGTCAAATCTTGCAAATGTGTATAGAATGGTTATACCATGTTTGTACAAGCTCTAAGGGCCAAAGAAGTATCTATGATCTCGTTTGTAATAAAAACTGGTGAACACAACTTCTTTTGAAAACATTTTTGAAGAGCCTTTGTTCTTAAAATATTGGTTGCTAAGAACCAGGTGGATTAGAAACTCTCATGAAATTAGCTTTTTCTGGAACTACAAGTTTGGAGTAAATTATTCTATCAGAAAATGAACATTCTATCACTGCATTAAATCCACACCTCCTTTAGTTAGCCAATTTACACATCCTTGATGTCTAATTTTTTCAGGGAGATCTGCTAAATTTAGCCTAAATCATTTACTATTCTCCCCTTTAATCTCACTCATCATTCCTTAGTATCACAAACCATAGCAAAAAATATTCTGATTTATTTGCTATCAGTAACACTTGCATTATACCTCTGAGCTCTGCCTTTCAAGCAAATAGTAGGTTTGCATTTCCTCATCCCCTGAAAGAGTTTTGCGTCATTCCCAGTGCATTATATCAGAAGATACATGATGCTTGTTTATTCCATTTTTCATGATGTAATCTTCTATCACATTAATTATGTTAATATGGTATCAGCCAGGTTTTTCCTATGTAAATTTATTAATACAATAAGTAATTTTGAGGAGATATTTTGAATTATAAAACTTTGTTGTTCATCATAAAGCTTTTATTGACTATTTTAGCATTCATGGATGATCCTTTGCTAAATTAACTCTGATGGCAGCAAAATGATGATTTTGTATTTCCATTAGTTCTTTTAATTTGTTATTGTTATCATTTATCCGTATGGGAGACATTTCTCCCCATACCACCCCCCATACATTTTACATATGGATGCTGAACAAAGTTGCATTTATGTAAACTTACTCAAATTTGCTGTGTCCTATAATAACATTGGTGAGATAAAATGTATAGCATTAAGTGCATATATTGTAAAAGAAGACAATTTTAAAATCAGTAAGCTAACTTTTTACCTTATTAAACTAAAGAAAGAATAGCAATTAAAGTCTAAAGAAAGCAGAAAAAATCATAAATTAGAGCAAAAAAATCAATGAAATTGAAAACAGAAGACAACAGAGAAAAATCAATGAATGAACTGAGAATCTGGGATGATGGTAAGATCAAAATAAACCCAGATTCATATGCCACAAGGATGTTCAGTTTGCAGAAAAATGTAGTGATCTAATAGAGCAACTGTTGCAATATACTTTGAATTGGGGAAGAGATTCTGAAATGATTCATATGGAATAGCAAGGAAATTGTCACACTCAGGCTGTTTGTATCTTAAAGTTTGAAAATAGGTAACTAACTACAAAGGGAATTAACAATAGCAAAGCAAAGCCATTACCTCAGTTAAACTAACAGAAGAGGCAAAACACCAAGATAAACTCTCAGTCACAGAGGATAAGCAGAAAGTCAGTTATCCAATCTAGTGCACAAAAATCTAAACAAGGGTAATACAAAATTTCACAGTGGTAACACGGTGACAAGTTAAATTTCATTAAATTCCACCAAAGCCAAAATAAAATATGTTCTAGAGGCAAATATATACGGAATTAAACCTACAGATAGCACTCAATGAGTTACAGCTATGTGAAAAACTATAATGTAGAAAGTGGAAAATACCTAGAATCTGAAAATAATCTTGCATTTGTTTCACGTTCTTTTACCCGGCCCTACTGCCCTAATGGTTTTTAAGTACAATGTCATACGTTCTGTGTTAAATCCTTTGTGACAGAATTTGGAAATAACTACATAAAAATGCTGTCATTATATTGTACTTGTGATCTTTATTGGCAAATAAAACAATATTTGTGAAGAAGTGATATAAATTATATTTTGTAAATTATGTAAAATATTTCAAATCCCCATTCTGTCTTTCTCATATTCTTAATTCTACATGTTCAGACACAGTAGGCCACAATCACTAATACATAAAACAATCAAATAGACAGTATGGCAATACATAAAAAATGGAACAAAACTTCATCAAGTGAGGTTATTATTGGATGGATTCCAAAAAGCCCATTAGTTAGCCACAACTCTTGCAATACTCCAAGAAACAACAAGAAAAATAATACCACTTTTTAAGTGTTTAATTACAGATTAACAGATTAAAAGTTACAGATAAAACAATCTTTTCACTCTGTCTATGGTCTCGTTATGTATAATCCTCATATCCACTCTGAAAGGTAAATACTATTAATCCATTTTATCTCAGAAGAAACTGAGCCTCAGATAAATTATGAGTCTGACAAAATGAAAGTAACACTTCAGTGATGTAGATGTGAATCAAATTTAGATACTTTAAACACATTCACTCATCAAACAAATAAGTGTTGGGATTTAACTAAACCTGGACTGATCACACGTGAGACTGTTGTAGTCACTGTTTGGTTTTTAATATCTAGCACAGTACCTGGCAACTCTCTGGTTCTCTCTAAATAAGTGTTGACTGGACGGACCTGCCAGGAATTTTACTAAGTTCTGTTTCTTCCCCATATCACCAAGCTCATCACATTTCATCTTAGTGCAGGTGATATGACAAAGACTGACTGTTTATCCAATAATATAATTGAATATTTATATGTTACAAACAACTTTTTTTAAGTACGGGCATGTCAAACTTACATTTTCATTACAATTTAGTTAACTATTAGGGAGTGAGACTTTAAAATATGTCTTAAGTGATTAATTTAAGGATTTCACAAAGTCTGTAATTCACTGTACAACATGCATATTTTGAAAAATATTATGATATATTAATAATTAAAATTTAATAGATCACCATCTGTTTACAATGAATCTTTAAGCAGAAATAATGAAGAAAAATTATATATAATTATGTTGTTATTCTTGTGGATTTAAATGGAGACACTTTTTCATTAGAATTACCCTCAATCCACCTTAGTATAATTGTAACTTTTAAAACCTGACCCTCCAATTATGTATAAAGCAAAGCACTATTCTGGATTCACTGAGGAAATTTTGACAGCAAAAAGTTTCTTTCTAGCCATCACTGGGGATTTGGGGATTAATTCTCTTTCTTTTGTCATTGACCTGGAAACTCCAGAGATTCAGAGACAGTAACCGGGCAGGAGTAGCTCCTAGGAACAGCCCTTTGACATCAAAGAGAGGGGAGACACTGCTTCCAAATAGCCATCTCCAATCCTAAGTGCGCGTGTGTCTTGTGAAGAGGGAACATTTCTTACATTCCACACAGTAGGATAGAGTTCTTCTGTCTGTCTATTATTAAGTAGTTCAGCTTCCCTAGTGCGAGGCACTATTTCTGCTGCACACTTTCAAACTCCTGTCCTCATTTCACTCCTGTAGTAGAATTTCCACCATTCTTCAGACCTCTCTTTAAATCACTGTACTTGCTGAACTCTGTATTCAAGTTGACCTCACCTGAGTGTTTGTTTCCCTTTTGCAGTTAGATTTTTTTCTTCCTATTCTCCCCACACACACCTGCTTTCAGAAACTAATCATTTTGCATTATTCTCTGCTGACCATTTCAGTGAGATCTCAATTACACACATATAGATAAATAATTCAGTTACTCATGTTAAGGGATTGTACAATTCAGTATCTCTGACAGGTATTTTTTTTTTCTTTGTGGAGGTGTAATTAAAACATATTTCTTTGTTTTATAGAAACTTGCTCTATCAAGCTCAGTCTGAGTGAAAAGCTATGACTCCTCAGTGAGCCCTTCTCTACCTAGTGAGGGCAACTTAATCTGTTTCCCTCATCTTCTCTCTTTCCATTCCAATAAATGCTTTCAAATTTGGTGGCATATAGTCCTTCGTAGTATTCTTGGATGATCCTTTGTATTTCTGTGGTGTCCGTGATAACTTCCCCTTTTTCATTTCTGATTTTGTTTATTAGTGTCTTTTCTCTTTTTATCTTAGTGAGTCTAGCCAAGGATTTGTCAATTTTGTTAGTCTTTTCAAAGAACCAGCTCTTTGTCACATTAATTTTTTCTATTGTCTTTTTGTTCTCTATTTCTTTTAGTTCTGCTCTGATTTTTATTATTTCCTTTCTTCTGCTGACTATGGGTTTCACTTGTTCCTCTTTTTCTAGTTCTTTAAGGTGTAACATGAGGTTATTTATTTGGGATTTTTCTTGTTTCTTGAGATAGGCCTATAATGATATAAATTTCCCTCTTAAAACTGCTTTCGCTGCTTTTATTGATTTAGACTTTTTAAAAGTTACAGATTCATTTTTATTTATTTTATTTTTTTTTTAGACTTTCTTCCAGTACTCTTAGGAGTCAATATTTTGAAACTTCAAGTCTCTGCCGCCTGCTAGAGAAGATGTTGTTAATGAATATCTACACATTTCAGTACTAGGGTGGCTTTTCATCTTTCTAGGACATACATTTCAATGCAAAGTGGTGTCCGGTATGGACTCTATCATGTGACTTCATTTTTCTAGGCAGTTTTTCATCACAGAAATCCATGCAGAGTTGACTTGTTTTCACTTGCTACCACCTTTTCAATTTACATCCCCTCTTTCTGGCATTGTTGTGCATTTTTGGGCTTACTCATGTGTTCATTATCCCATGAGTTTACTTCCATATCACTCTTTGGTCTTTGCACAAATTAGGTTTAAGGAAAAATCTGAATTTTGAAATTCATGACAAAATTTGTCAATGCACCTCGTATCTGATAATATAAGACATATTTAGGGTATTGCCTCACTGAAATAGTAACTGGAAATAGTAAAGCAGTCTCTTTGTTTTTTGAGACATTCCCAAACTTCATGTAGGACCATCTTATAGACCACTTACTTTCTCAGTATTTCTCCTCTGAGACTCTGCTTAAGAAGCAGGGGCAGTGGTCTACCATTTCACTCTGCTTCTGACTTTTAGCTCGCTGTCTCTAAATCCTCTCTTATACTCATCCTTTCCATATTTAAAGGGTAATTTAACTTTCCATGCATGATTGAAGGGGTGCAGGTAGATAATTGGTCTTAAAACTTAATTTGAAACCTCTTATCTGTTTGACTAGTGTAGAAATATGCTATAATCTCATACTGGAATTGCAGATTTACTTAATTTAGAACCTGAAAATGGAATTCCTGCCAAATTATCCCCAGGAAAAATGGAGACCCCATAATCTAACATATAGAAGGGGATAGTCTGAAAGGATGGCAGTGGGAGAGTAGGTAGAAATAGCTTGTTTTCTCAAGTAGTGAACCCATGACACATTAATATTCCAAATATATCTTCCTACACCTGCTTGCTAAATTTAGACTTTATAATCAGTACTTATCTAACACTAAAGTGCCACTGATTCTTCTCTCCATCCCCAGGAAGTTCTGCTCTGAACATCTGTTTACTTATTCTAAAGTCTTTAATAAAATCATCCTTTGCTAACTATTCTGAATTGTGTCAATCCCCCCCAACCCACCTATTTACCTTTCTTCTCCTCAACACATTCTATGTTTTCTGTATATGTGACCCAATATCTAGAATACGATTTGAAGACATTCTTTCTCTCAGGATAAGAATATTTGGGCATAGGCAGTTAAAGTTACAGTAAGATTTTATTATTTTTCACTTTTTTGTAGTCCCAAATCATAGTTCTTATTTTCATAATATGTATATGTCAAAGAAACATGTACTTAGCCATACAGTACAGATTTTTAATGCTATTCTGTCATGGTATATATATATATATATATATATATATATATATATATATATATATATATATGAGATACATATCATATAGAGAGAAAATGAAGAAAGAAAAAAATATATATATATTTTATTTATATATATATATTCTTTCTTCATTTTTTTATTTCCATTTTCCTCATTTCTTTTTCTTTTTTTTTTTCTTTTATTCATTTGGTTTCTGTTTTTCCGTTGAAATAGAGTGTATTTTGAAGTATGCTTTTTAATTCTCAAACCCAAGGAAAATTTCATGTTTATTTATTTGTTTATAATGTTTAGCTTAATTGCATTATGTTCAAATAACATGCTTTTCACAATTTCAGTTATTTTTATTATGTTGGTATTTGCTTTATGGCCCCGTATATTATAATTTTTTGATATATGCTTGAAAAGAAATTGTACCATTCAGTGATTAGGAGCAGGTTTCCACAAATGTCTATTAGCTCACAGTTTTTACTCAGATGGTGCAAAGTTTCAATATTTTTACTAACTTTTGTTCTGCTTTTTCTATCGGTTCCTCAAAGAGTGCTTTAAAATCTCCCACTATAATTATGGATTTGACTATTTTGCCTCAATTTCTCTCATGGATTTTTGAATTGATATTATTATGTTAAAAATACCAGTTTACTCATTTGAATTAAATTACAGAGGCTAATATTTATATAAATCTGTAACTAAGCTCTGACATTGCAAGGATTTCATTTTTATCACCTGTTATCCAACAGAGATGGACAGACCTGTTTTATTATCTAGACTCATGATTTCTAGATCATGCCAATTTTTTTTCCAGAAAGGTCTATTATATATTAAAATGTTACGTAATGGTGAGTGTGTGTGTGTGTGTGTGTGTGTGTGTGTGTGTGTGTGTGTATTCTGTATGCTTAGTCTGGGTCTCTGGATATCTATTCAAACATACTGATATCAAAATAATTCAAATGCTTTTTATAAGCAATTTAAAGAGTAGACAACATCAAGCTTGTCCTTGACATTTGTTTTTTAAGAATATGTACTGATAATACAAAATGGGAAAAAATACACTATATAGTCTTAATACTAGTTACATAATCTATGAGGAATTTTGTAGAAGTTGATAAAGAAATGTGCATTTGACTATCAATACTTTAGGGAATCTGTCATTATCAATATATATTTAATGTAGTTTAACAATATAAATTGATTACAAATTAAAGTTATATATTTGACTAAACTAATATTGAGTATACCTATAATATTACGCTTGTTAAGATGTTCTTATAATATTAGAATTTCAAGCCCCAAATCTGATTTGTAGTTCTAATTTTTAGAGAAAAGAGAGAATTTTCAGACTCTTCAATATAAGACATGCTAAAAGGACATCATGTAGAAGATGTTCACTCAAGCAGAGGAAAAATGAGAGTTCACAATAAAAAGTCATCTTGATGACTTACCACTCCACTCCCCAGCAGTTTGACCAGAGTACGTATGTATGTACGCATATGTACGAGTATGTATGCATATACCCTGTTTCCCCGAAAATGAGACATAGCCAGACAATGAGCTTTAATACATCTTTTGGAGCAAAAGTTAATATAAGACCAGGTGTTGTGTTATGTTATGTTATGTTATGTTATGTTATGTTATGTTATGTTATGTTATGTTATGTTATGTTATGTTATGTTATATTAAAGACCCGGTCTTACATTATAGTAAAATAAGGCCTGGTTTTATATTAATTTTTGCTGCAAAAGACACATTAGAGTGGATTGCCCGGATAGGTCTTATTTTCAGGGTAACACGGTATATATGTATGTATGTATTTAACTTGAAGTGGTTTACTGAGTGTGTACATACAAAAACATACATTTTACTTGACAGCATGTTAAAAGTCCTATCTTCAGCCTGATCTTCAAAGAAATTACAGGTGTTCTGATAATTTGTGAATCTTTGTGACAGTGAAGTATAAGCATCAAATCTCTACCTCAGGAATTCTGAAGGCTAGATTTTGGTTGAGAAGACTCTCAGTAGCTAGGCTCATTAAGACCTTAGCAATGAGATGTTGTTTCCCGTGGCTCAAGTGGTTATCCTGAAAGGTATTCAGTCTCTGGATGAGACGAGTGAATCCTGTAGATTGGGGGATGTAGCCCCACGCTAGGGGGTCACATAAGAATACCTTTATAGTTATACAGAAACCAGAAGTGTTATCAGTCAGAACTAACATAACACCTTTCACAATAAATGAAGCAGCCAGAATACAGACATAGTTCTGGCTTACAACCATCTGTAATTTTTGATAGAAAGTAACAGGAATATAAGAGAGGTCCAATCAATATTAGTTCCATGTGTTGCACTTGGGCAAACAGTTTTTCATGGGACTATGATGCCATTGATCGAGAAATGGATTTGAGTTGAAATAGGTTTGTAAAAAATAAAAAATAAATTTATCTTTAGAAATATTAAATGTGACATTCTTATAGTGACTTATTTTAGTAGACTATAGGAAAAAGTACATATGTATAGATGCTCTACTTTATATATCTCTCTCTACATCTACATCTATATTTTTGTTGGTTTGATCCTTTGGAATTGTAGCTTTTGTTCATTCTGCATAAATAGAACATTTATAATTCCAGTGGTATAAGGGATAATTACCTCCCCTCCCTTATCTCAAGTAGAACTGCAATGTTTTGCTGATGCTTTGAATTCCACAATTAAATATGTTTCAACTCAGTTGCTCCTAGATGAACAAAAATGACTGAAAACTTGGCAATTAAACACATTTTGGGTAATTAAACAATTTAACATAGGTAGAGGACAAGCATAGATAAAAAATCTGAAATTTGTCTAAGATCAGTCTTCTAGAAAAAAATTTGAGAAGAGAAAATATCTCAACAAATTGAAGCCTTACCATGTTTCCCTGAAAATAAGACCTAGCCAGACAATCAACTCTAATGTGTCTTTTGGAGCAAAAATTAATATAAGACCTGGTCTTATTTTACTATAATATAAGACTGGTTATAATTATAAACATTAATATAATATAATATAATATAATATAATATAATATAATATAATATAATATAGGGTCTTGTATTAATTTTTGCTCCAAAAGATGAATTAGAGCTGATTGTCTGGCTAGGTCTTGTTTTGGGGGAAACAGGGTAGTAGCTTAGTATATTTTTACTGCATCTTCCTTGATAAAACCTTAGGACCAGATGATTTATTCAACAAATCTATCTATATAATACCATTTAGAAGTAGAAGGAAAAGTTATCCAGGTTCTACTGATTTCTAGACTAAGTATATATTTTTTGAGTTTTTTTTTTAATTAAAATATATTGGGGTGACAATGGTAGTACAGGGGGTCAAATATATGAGTAATGAAGGAGAACTGACTCTGGGTGGTGAACAAACAATGTGATATATAAATGATGTATTACAGAATTGTACACTTGAAACCTATGTAATTTTACTAACCAAGTTACATATTTTATTCCAGTTTTTGATTCTGATTTAAATATTATCTGTTTTTATTTGTAGAGTGATAGACAACTACATTTAACATATAATATCTTATCTAAAAAAAAAGAAAAAACAACATGAATGATGGCAACTACATTTTTCCCTTCCTTATAAGGTTTCAATGTATCAGTTTTGTTAAGAATTTTGTAAACTTACCAACAATATACAAGATATAAAAAGATATTTTGGAGAAATTAAACCAAGCTTAACAAAGCTTTCTGTCAGTGATTCTGTTCTCAAGCAATACATATCATGTAGCTCATTTCATGTATCATCACATTACATAAATAAACAAGACAAATACAACACAAGACAAAAATTCCACTCAATTGGCTAAAAACATTGGCAGCATTATTTTCAGGAAAATGTCAGTAGGAACCAACTGTGTTTTATATATGGCTACTAACAACAATCTTAAAACATCTCCATTTATACCACGAGTAGGTCCCTAATATCTCTATTCTTTCTATCATTTGCTTGCTCACTTTCCCCAAAACCATAGATCTAACTGCAAGCATATACATGCAATTTCATAAGTTAAATGATTGAACACATTTTATTTCCACAGTTTTTAACTCTACCTCTTATCCCAATTTAAGAAAATCTAAGAAACCACCTTCATTTGATGGACTGGGTTAGAGGAATTGCAAATATTTTTAATACCAACATTTATTTTTCAAGTCAAACTTACAAATCCATTGAACTGAGGAAAGTCATCAATTTTTATTAAGCTATTTATCTTTAATAATTATTAGTTTTGCCTTATGTTACCGATGTATTCATAAAGAAAAATGCTGATTCAGCACACACCACAAGTTTGCATAATTTGCTATGTACACAAAAGGACAATGATGGAAAAAACATATATTCTGCTGTCCCTCAGTATAAATTCCATTAAAGGTTGACAACTGTTCACATTAAAATTGAAGAGTGCTTTGATAACGGAAGAATGGAATATATAGGAGTAAGCAATAATAAGAAACATTATAGCCTATGAGATGAAAAAAGACCAGAAAAACTAATATTTAAATTGAAATGAAGAAGATGAATAGGTGTTGATCAGAAAAGCTGATACTGGTGATATCTGATTTGAAACATTAGAAAATATTCTGGGAAAAGGAAGTCAATCCCTAGATAACAGAAATAGTTATCTAGCATATATTCCTGTTACTATGGTTGCATGACAAATTATAGCAAAATTTAGTGACATAAACAACCATTTATTACACTCACAGATTTGTGGGTCAGGAAAATTTGACTTATGTATATGGCAGTCAATGCTTGCTGTTGACTTTGGACTCCAGTCCCTCTCTATGTGGGATGTGGGACATTCCATGTGGTCTCTCTACATGGACCCTTTGGGCTTCCCCACAGCATGGTGGCAAGGTTCTATAGGTGAGCAGTCTGAGAGAGATAGAGGTAGAGATAGATGATAGATGATTGATTGATTGATTAATTGATTGATTGATTGATTGATATATAGATAGATAGAGAAGTGGAAACTGTATTCTTTTCAAGGCTAAGCCTTAGAAGAAATCTAGGGTCATTTCTTCTATACTTTGGTTAGAGGACTTATCCTGGTTATAACCAGTTATACTGGTTAGAGGAGTTGCAGGCTCCCACTCAGATACAAATGCAGGTAACACAAACACTATGTCACAATAGTAGGGATCCCAGTCATATATATGACAGTCATCTCAGAAAATGCAATATTTCATATCCACTTGAATAATTCAACATTTTTAGAATGGCTGATATGTGTGCAAGAGGAAGGAAAAGCAATGCTTTATGAGATATGTGGAAACACTGATTTTATTCTAAGGGTTATGGCAAGATATTGATGGATTTTATGTAGAAGAATGACTTTATCAAACACAAAAAGAAAAAAAAAAAAGAAGAATGACTTTATCAAATTAGTATGTTACAAAGATCTCTTTGTATGATTACTTTGTAAGAAGGGAGAAACTTTAAATACGCAGAATACTGTAGCTGTTTAATTGAAAAAAAATAAACGTGTAGAGGTTAATATTAAATTGGAGCACTGGGGAAAAATAGATAAAGCACACTTTTAGCATTTAAAATGGGAAGGATGTGTGATTAACTGGCTGTGAGGAATCAGGGAGAAAAAAAAAGAATCAAAATGACAAGCATATTTCTGACTTGATGGACCATGGTACCATACAAAAGGGCAGGAGAGAAGGAATATGCACGTATTTAAGGGGAAATTATGAGTCAGTGATTTACATGCCGGGTTTTCAGTGGAGACATTGAGTAAGAAACTGAATATTTTGGAGTGGAATACCTAAGACTAATTAGAACTAAATATATAGTTTTAAGGAGTTTTCAGTATAAGAGAGCAGTAAACCATGGGAGCAAAAGAGATGGTTTTGGAGGAGCATGTAGAAATGGAAAGAAAAAAATTTGGGGGAGTCTTGAAAGACACCAGCATTTAATGGCTTATGATGGCCAACAGGTATTGGTATTTACTATGTTCCAATCAGTGTTCTAAGTACTTTACACATGTTATCTTTTTTCTTTTCAATATTAGAGCTATCATATGAAATAAGTGTCACTGTTATTCCCATTTAATACATAAGGCACAGAATCAAGAAAGACTAAGATATAGCACATAGATTCCAACTTGGACATTAAGTCTACAGACTGCGCTGTTCTTGACCACTATTATTCCCTACTCAGAGAGGGAACTGAGGAATGAAATACAGAGAAAATGAACAAGATCAATGTCAGAGAGACGGAAGACGTACCTGTACCAAATAATGTCAACAGCATGGAGAAAGCATTTCAAAAAAGAAAAATGTGTCAGTAGTTTCATATAATTTTAAAAGTCTCCTGTTAATTTGGTACTGAAGAGCTAGTGGAGTTGTGGGCAGATATACTTCAACTGAGGAAAATTAAATCTCATTTTAACAAATTGTTAAAATTAATTGTTAACATTTAGGTGTTGAATATTAATATTACTTTTGAGCTATGAATACATTAATGTGAAATTTTTCAACAGCATATTTAAATCTCAAAATTAAAGGAGTTATTTGTGTCACAATATAAATCATTAACTTTCAAAAATAGCATTTCTTTAAAACCTGAGAAGAGTAAATAATACACTCAGATGACTGCGGATGTGCAACAGTGCAACACCTCTCATTGTACTAGAAATGTATTTGCGTTCATGAATGCAATCTTTGACATTTTAGGGAGATTTGTGCTCTTTGCTAAATTGTATCGCCATGCTGGTTTAAATTTAAAAATTCATTAAATTACTTGACATAGGGCAAAATCAATGTATTGGGAAGATATAGAATTTCTATCACATAGCATCTGTGTGCAATTCTCCATCATGGTAATATGAGAGACAATGACTGTAAAAACAAGGACTAAAATGAATCTTTGCCACTCATGGAGTGCCATTGTGTTTCTCCAAGATTATAACCTTAAACACCCAATTGATAGTAGTATTCTAGGCAAAATTTAGGACTCAAACTATATATTGCATTGGAGACCAATGCTATCCTTATAATACAGAAATATTTTCAGAAATACTGGGTTTTTATCTCTGGGTATTAGCAAACATTTATATATGTTGCCAAAGAAAGTCTGACAGGTATACATAAGCTTGAAAAAGCTTGGGCATAGTGTGGATGAAATTGCTAAGGTTGTATCTAAGCTGTTAGTACAGCTAACTAAATCACAATGGATTTAACTGGTTTCTCCTATAAAGCTATATGTGAATACATAGGAGTTGGGTCCCTCAAATTTTATGAATATTGCTGAAGAAAAAAAAAAAATAAAGTCCTTTTCCCCTCAAAGACTGCCTATTCAAATCTCAGATTAAATATATTCAGAAGAAAAACAGAAAAAGAAAACATGTTAAAGAACTTAGCTAAAGTTGAGACTAGCCAGATTTGGGGAAATTGTCAATATCTAAACACAAGTGGCCAGATCTAGAAATATTCAAATTGTAATTGTACCAGTTTTCAGCTCTCTCTCTCTCTCTCTCTCTCTCTCTCTCTCTCTCTCTCTCTCTCTCTCTCTCTCAGCTGTTGACCTACCCATTTATAATCAGATTTCTGAAACTAAGACTGGAACTGTACAAAATACACGTTACAGACTCCTTTTGCTAGCTCTCTTATTTTTAGGTTATATCCATAGCAGGAACTAGAGGAATACTGGGAATCAGGAGAAGGGAATACCTGCTTTTGGTTTATGGGTCATTCCTGACAGTTTCTGCCCCACATCAGCACTTCACACTAACAGTGGTGCCAGCCTCTGAGTACTCTCAGTACTCCCCAAACGAACACTCCTTCACCTACTTTGAGGTTCCAAAAGCAGATAGGACACACGCGCTTCTCAAAACCTATTTTAGTCCATTTGGACTGCTATAACGGAACACCGTAGAGTGCGTGGATCGTAAACAAAAGAGATGGATTTCCCACAGTTCTAAGTCAGGGACTCCAAGATCAAGGTGGGCATGCTGGCAGGTACAGTGTCTGGTGAGAGACCACTTCCTACTTCACAGGTAGGGTTTTCTGGCTGTGTTATCACATAGTGAGAGGGGAAAGGGAGCTCTGTGGGTTTTGTTTTTGTTTTTGTTTTTAATAAGGGCACTGATGTCATTTTTGAGGGCTTCACTCTCATGACCTAATTACCTCCCAAATGCCCCACCTCCATATACCATCACATTGGGATTACGTTTCAACATAGAAATTTTGAGGGGACACAACATTCAGTGTACAGCAAAGCCTAGGTCCTAGCTCCATGTTTCTGTCCTTCACAGCTCCCGGATCCTTTCCATCCCCATTTCTCCCGCTTTGTTCTTTCCACCAACCATAAGGGTGAAGGCTGCGTGTTGCAGTAGTTTCTTGATCCCTCATATTTCCCTTTTTGCTCTTTCCAGCTCCTGTTTAACCAATTATTTATACCACATATTATCTTTTCTTGTATGTAATATGTCTGTGTTACTTACTGCACCCTAGTAATAAATACAGTAGTTCCCCTTATCTGAAGGAGGTAGATTGCAAGACCCCAGTGAATACCTAAAACCGCAGATAGTACCAAACTATATATATATTTGTGCAAAAGTAAGTGCAGTTTTTGCAATTTTTAACCTTTTAATCCTCAATTACTTTCATACCAACCTAATACTATGTTTTTCCATATATATGTGCTTTTCCACTAAAAGGAAGCACTTTGATGCCTCTCTTTGGCATATCTGAATTGCCAGCATCACTACTTTTATGCTGTGGGGCCGGTATTAAGTAAAATAAGGGTTAGTTGTACATGAGCATTACAATACCGTAACAGTCAGTCTGATAAGCTAGAAGGTGTATATAGCATGGAAATGCTGGAGAAAGAGATAACTCTCAACCTGGGTGAGATGAAGGACAGTGGGAGATTTCATCATCCTACTCAGAATGGCATGGGGTTTAAATCTTATGAATTGTTTATTTCCTGGATTTTCCGCTGAATATTTTTGGACCCAGGTTGACAAGTGGGTAACTAAAACTGGAACATGAAACCATGGATAAGGAGAACTACTGTATTAAACAATGCTTGCTGATTTGATTTTCTGTTGTTGTTGTTTTTTTCAAGGATTCCCAAAAATGCAAAAGTAAAGATGTAATGACCCCTAAGTGTCTTGGAAGTGATGTCTAAGTATCTTAATTATTTTTCAGTCAGCATTTAGGTAAATCTTTTCTAAAATTAATTTCTTACAATATTTAAACATATTATTAGCATTCATTATAAAAAATGCAGAATTCGGTTTTAGTTTAAAAATAAATAATTTATTTGCTGGATGTGACTTAATGAGTCTATAGTTGCAACCTAGTTAATCCTTGATTACTGTGATAAATAATTTGCCCGAATTAAACGACTACACTACAGATGAGGGTAAATCATATGATGGTCTTACCATTTAAAGTAGCAAAATATCTGCCATCATCTTATTGAGATTTCTAAGTTACTGTTTTGTTGAATATTTTTTAAGGGTTTTTAGCACTTTCCTAGCTAACATTATACTGAGTTCAAAATGTTATGTGGGAGAATATATAATAATATATGCTACAGTATAAATTACTGACCTATACTTATAATTTGCTCATTTAAATACATTGTTATAACCAAATATATAATTTCACCCTTTATAAATAGTAAAGTTTACTTTCTCAATTAGGTCAGTAAAGGGTCACATTAATTCTTTGTGACCACCAGCATATCATTTAGTGATATTCATGGCAGTGGTGGGCCCTTTGGAAAAGAGAACTAATTAAAGAACATTTCCTGAACACAAGGTACTTCTGAGATAATGTATTGCAGAATTGAAGGAATCCTTAGAACTGAGAAGTAATATTGAGATACTATTCTGAGAATATATAAAATATATTAAGTTCACATTGACATTTTAAAGAAGAATGAAATAGAAGGGCTTCCTATTATCTGTATTAAAGATATTTTATGACATAATACTCTTATTTCTAAAATTATGATTAACACTGAACTTCAAAAGTCAAATCTTTTCAAATAAATTCTAAATTACTGAATAAAGAATTTGGAAATCTCATCTGCTGTTCTGATGAAAAATTCTCTTGACCTTCAATTTGACATGAAGAATTTTCTCATTTTATAAGACCCTCTTTTACTCTATTATTTTCATGACAATGGACTTATAGGGGTAAAGAAACCAACAAAGTATTTGTTCAATGTGCTGTGAGAGTAAAACTTTCTTATGTGTGTGTATAATTTTACTGTATGTGTATATATTCATGCAATATGATTAAGAATACACTTACGAAATGAGAATCCAAAATATTTAAATTTAAAAAAACATTATTCTCATTTTCTTTGCTCTTAACAGTGCATCACAAGGACATTTTCCAGGTCATGGTTTTCTTTGAGTAAATTAGGGATACTTGCAGCTGTGGGTAGAAGAATTAGTCTCATTAATTTTAGGTTAAAAGAATAATATCATAGAATACAAAATATGAACTTTGTAAATATACTAAAATAAATAATTTTTAAAAGTTAGTGGTTTATCTGTAAAAGAGTTTCAATGTACTGGCTGTGCATTGAAATCTCAAGGTCTCTGATATGGTGAAGAAGCATTAAGACTAGAAGGGGTGTTTCTCTGTAGGCAGGTGGTTTATCCACATTAGTTATCTTTTTCTTACTCCACCCGCACTGAAATGAAGTAAAATAATCAAAACAAACACAAAAGATAATTGGGGGAAAACATCTTCAGAGAAAAGCTCTAAATAGACATTTTGGATGCAGGAAAATGAAGAGGGAGAGTTGACTTTTTATGTAGAATTGGATATGGATGATGATAGAAATAATTACTTCATATAGTCCTTGAGAGTCTCAGAATTTAGATAAATTTAGATTGATGCACATAGCTAAAAACGGACTCTTCAAAACAGGGGTTGCCCTTCATCCTCTGCCAGATGGAATACGGATCATTTATTTTGTGAAAAATATAACAGAAGGTGCTCTGGATTCTAGAACTCAAGCAGAATAGAAGAAACCTGAGAGAGAAGACACACGGTTTAAGCTTTATTTTGTGGTTTCTCTTCGAACTCATATTCACAGGCTCTATAAAAGGGGAAAGTTTGCCATGTAACAATGTTGTCTATGTCAAGAAAGAATTGCAGCAAACCACTGTAGGGGGAGAGGGGGGCAGTAGAAGAGAGTTGTCCATCTGGAACCATAAAAGCAGTAGGATACATTTTTATACCTTTCACTTCCTATTACTGAAAAAATATGATTTACATCATGGCTTACTGTTTTATACTTTTAGTCATGAAAATACCTCATCCAATGCAGGGTTGGTAAGATTAGTTTCCATGAACACAGAGCCAAAATTTGTTTTAGTAGGGAGTAGGTAAGGCATTTATTTAAATTAATAATGGTGACAGTCAACCAGCTTCTCAGTGTTTCACCCCCTAAAGATGAGGTGATTAAAACTTAAGGGAACAATTATTTCAAATAGTGTCAGGGTACATATAGAGAGTATAATACTAGATCTCCTGAATACCCTCTGTCCCCTGTACATCCCGAAAAACATCCACAGAAACACAATCTAGAGCCGTGGTCTGATCCCTGTCCCTGCTGATGAATTTTGTCTGGGGATCCAGAGCTCACAGAGAAAATTAAACACAGAGGATTTCAATCACTGTAAACGAAAAATAATAAACTGAAAACCTCAAATATTCTGATTTCTCTCTACCAACACCTCATCTATTCTGTGCTCCTCTCTGCTCTGTATCCTAAACAACTGAGGCCACAGACTGCAACACCTCAACCTCTTCCCTTCAGTTTTGAATTAGGTTCTACTGTGCGAGACAGGTCTGCTTACTTTGCAGTACAATAAAGATAAATGTCTCCTCTGGGGCAAAAGTCAGGCAGGTTTACTTCCCATTAGAAAGTTTCCGGTTCCCTAAAGGCAATGAGATATCACTTCACACCTGTTAGGATAGCTATTATAAAAAAACAACGGATAACATGTATTGTTGAAGATATAGAGAAAAGGAAACCATTGTGCACCGCTGCTGTGAATGTAAATTGGTACAGACATTATGGAAAATAACACAGAGGTTCCAAAAAATTAAAAATATAGAACTACCTTATGTCCTAGCAATACCACCTCTGGGTATACATCCAAAGGAAAGAAAATCTGTATTTCAAAGAGATGTCTGCATTCCTGTGTTTATTGTATGAGTGTTCATATTATTTATAATAGCCAAGATATGGAAGCAACCTAAGTGTCCATTGAGGGATGAATGAATATATATATATATATATATATATATATATATATATATATATATATACATATAATGTAATATTATATGTATATAAATTACATATATAATATATAATATATAATATAACAAATATATATATAATATAGATTATATATTATATATATATCGGTGTTGCCAAAAGTGTATATATATGACTTATATTCATCTTTTGTTATTGGTATATATTATTACAATTTTAATATAGTTTTTTCTTTCTTAAAATGTGTATACATTTTTTGACATGCTCTGTATATGTGTGTGTATATATATATATGTATTTCATTTGTATATGTATACATATATATATGTATGTGTATACATATGTAGATATACGTGTATACATATATATATCCTGCCATCTGCAACAACATGGATGAAACTTGGAGGCATTATGCTAAGTGAGATAAGCCAGACAGAGACAAATATTGTATGATCTCACTTATATGTGGGATCTGAAAAAATAATAATAATAATTGAAATCAGATACACAGAGTATAATGGTGATTTCCAGGGGTTGAGGAGTGGGGAAAGTAGGCAGATGATGATCACAAGATAGACATTTATTTATAAAATTAATAAGTTCTGGGACGTATTGTACAGCACGCTGACTATAGTTAATAACAGTGCATTGTAAACTTGAAATTTGCTTAGACAATCAATCTGAAGCCTCTTCAACAGACACAAGCAACTATGTGAAGTCGTGGATGTGTAATTAACTTGATTGTGATAATCATTTTATAATCTATATACAATCACATTGTTCACCTTAAATCATTACAATTTTATTGCTCAATATTATATGTGTATACATATATATATATATATATTTTTTTTTTTCTTTTTTTTTTTTTTTTTTCTATTTGTACTTGGTAAATAACTACTCAGTATCAGACACGTTTCAAAGTACTTTATAATTTCCTGTATTCCATACGATAATTATCTTAAATCATGAAATATCTGTTCAGGATCGAAATTTACATTAAAATTCATGAGTAAGTATTTGTCTACAAGAGATTCATTTTAAATTTTATCTACAAGAAATAATTAATCAGAATTGTAGTCTTTATTCCTGGGGGAGGGAATATGGAGGAGGGGATGAAATTTGCTCTAAAGGTATTTAATAACAGATTTTTCTGTCACTGTGTGTGTGTGTGTGTGTGTGTGTGTGTGTGTGTGTGTTCAGTTAGAGCTCTGTAGTAACCTCAGTTCTTTTTTGAAAAAAATTTATATTGTTTCTTCTCAAGGTTATTTCCCTTTCCTCAAAAGGATGGATAGGAAATCTACCAAAGTACTTGAAACACACTTGTCATCTTAAAAATGTGTGCTGCATGCAGATAATCTATAACCTCTACGTATTTCATTTTTCTCTACTTCTTTCTTATCTTTTTATTTTTCTAACAATATATTCGCTGGTCACATAAAAGTATCATTTCTATCAAAGTGGATTTCAGAGTAGCTGAATCCATTCGTGTGGGTCTAACATATTTCTTGTCCGTTTTTCTGCTCAAGTCCCTTTTGAGCAAAAAACTACACTTCTTGCAAATTATATTTGCATGTACTCATAAGATAATATAGAAAACTTGAAAAGTAAAATACATTATTTTACTTTTTTATTTTACAAAAATAAAAAATACATTATTTACTTACCTGGCACCAGGTAAGTAAGACACACATGCCTAACATTTATCCAGATTAATACATAAGTATTTTTCTCTATTATGAGCAACAAGTCATAACTTGGGTCAAGTAAGTATAAATATAATGCCATTGTTAGATCTCGAGGACAAAATCGTTGGTTTACTTATAAGATTTCTGCAAATTTTTATACTAACAATTACTTCATATATATTAGATGAAATATTTTATGATTTCATATCATGGGACAAATGTTTGTCTAAACTTCATACTGTGAGCATATTGCAATGCAATCACTAGTTTGACATTGTATGTGATTTGCGTGGGTTTACTTCAAACTCATGCTGACATAGAGAAATTCTATGGTATGCTTTTACATAACTAGGTCAGGAACTGAAGTGAGTTTTTTGTTAAGTTTAATCACACATTTCTCAGTATATATAACAAAAATATTCCTAAACAACACTTTACATTACTTTATAAAAATAGTTCTACAAAATCCTTTGAGAAACTAAAAGGAGTCAGACATTACACCCCTATATTTACAAATATTAAATAAAGACTTTTATATATTTTAAAAAGCAAAAGTGAGGAAGAGGGAAAAGTGAGGGATGTCTACATCATATATATTTGTAAGTAGTATATGTATACACAAATATACATAGTAACATATACTTATATATGTTTATATAAATATATAAATATCTATCTAAAGGTAAAAGTCATCAAATAATTAGAATAATATGTATGGATTATTAAAACTGCTGGTGCAAATTTATGATGTTGATTGTAGAGACATGAATATAAACCATGCAGCAAACACTCTGAATTTCTGATTAAATACTTTTAAATGAATTTCTTCTTTAAGAAACCAATTTTATAAAAATAAATTCCTCAACCATCTCTTTCAATGTATAGTCATTTTAGTAACATAAATATATCTACCCAGTGAATCCTTCCTAAAACACAGGATAAAATCCATGGTATTTTTCCCTGTGACACTATTTCTCAAATGTACTAAAAGAAAGATTTTTTTCATCCTAGGTTCAATGATTTTACTACTCAAACAAATGTCATCTATAATCCATTTTAACTCTGTATCTCAGGATTGTTTTATCTTTATAGCGAGGTAATTTTTCAGTTATTTTCTAATAAAGCTGTATTCTGTATAAGGAGAGCCTCATAGAGATATTGATATGTATAACCCATTTCAAGGTCCAAGGTATACATAATTCTTTACAAAAAATAGTGTATTTAGGAATATTAATAAATGATAAAAGGTGGGAGACATTAAAAGTCAGGAACAAAGGATATGATCTAATTAATTGAATTTTAAAAGTTACTATTCTTTTGGAGGACATGTTCAATAATGAAACCCCTTACATTTACATTGATATTAGAAAATTATAAAATAGGAAATAAAGGTCATAAAGGAGCTTCTAAGGTCAGTCTTATTTTTAATGTCAAATTTCATTCTTTAATATAGAAGATATTTCTTTTTCTTCATAGATTTTAATTCATAGATTTATAACTCATAAAACCTTTTATTCTTGGTTATATAAACTATTCTTAATGATATAAACTACTATATGCAGAGACTACTAACAGTCTTTTTTATTTTACAAAAATAAATAAATAGTGTTTACACCTTTTAAACACTATTTTTTAAGTTCCTGTTTGGATTAAAAATTTTGGATTTGGTTATTTCGTTAAACATTTGGGAATGATAAGGATTGTCTATAGATATATGTTTATATATATGTATATATGTATGATATATATTCACATATATATGAAAAAAGTAGTTACACATGTAAGAAACAATTGTACAGATTTATTTGCTACTCAAGCTGGAATAAACACTTGTTGCCACAAGTGAAGTAATGCTTCAAATAAAGTGAAGGCAAACTAATTAAAGCAATTATAAGAAATAATAACAAAAAAGGATCATGATAAATCTATTATATATTTACCAATATTCCTCAATGATGCTTGATCCCATTTTATTATTAATAAATGTCATTTGAAGCAATGGAGATAAAAAGTTATTACTGAGGATATGGACCAACAATTAAAGTGAAAACAGTTGGCTAAAGAATAGTGAGGGCATTAAGTTTTTAGTAAACAAGTAGGATTTATACTTAACCCTAGATCTAAATATAATGCAATATGGTCCAATATGCTAGGAGCTTAGAAGGTTGCCACTCAAGTCCTAACAATAAGAAAGCTGAACAAGCTGAAATCTCAACACCTCTTAGATTCCTCAGAGAATTGAAGGAACAGAGCAAAGCACTGACCTAGAAATTGGAAAGACAGACAGATACACGAAAACCTGTGCAGTAATTCACAAACTGCTACAGATTCAGTTTGGACAATTCTGAGCATTAAAAATCCAGAGTAATCAGTTACCTGGAGGCTCCAACACTTTTGTTAGTTTTACCTCCAGGTCCTCACAATACGAGAGAAAATTCCCTTGTATTGTCAAGTGGAGGGAAAAGTAACCGTTTTAAAATATGCCAGAGCATTTTATTTTTAACAAGACCAACTCTCAGGAGAAACACTTTTACCAGAAAAAAATTTACCAACACTTTTACTAAAATGCTGGAGATTTATCAGATCCTATCCTACCTGGGGAAAAGGGATTCATCTAGCTTTCCATGTGGGGGAAAGAAAATAGACTTTCCATATGATCTAGCAATTCCACTTCTGTTTATCTATTGGAATGAAGCAAAAACAGTAACTCTAAAAGATATATGTGCCCTATGTTTATTGAAGCATTATTTACAATAGCCAAGATACGAAAAAAACCTAGGTGTCTATAGATGGATGAATGACAAAGAAACTGATATGTGTGTGTTTGTGTGTGTGTGTGTGTATATATATAAATATACTAACAATTGTCACCCCAATAAACTTTAATTTAAAAAAATACATTAACATTTACTTTAGCACCCCCAAAAATGTAATACTTAGGTATACATCTAACAAAAATGTACAAGATTTATATGAGAAAAATTCAAAACTCTGATGAAAGAAAACAAAGAAGTAATAAATGGAGAGATTCCATGTACATGGATGAGAAGACTAAACATTGTCAAAATATCTGTTATTTACAACTTGACCTATAGATTCAATGCAATCCCGATAAAATCTCAACAATTTAGATACAACACCAAAAGTACCATTCATCAAAGAAATAGTCAAGAAGCTGGATATCATTAAATTAAAAATTCTGCTCTTCAACAGACAATGTTAAGAAAATCAGAAGACAAGCCATAGGGTGGGAGAAAATATTTGCAAAAGACATGATGCAGGACTCTTATAAAAAATATACAAAGAACTCATAAATCTCAACAGTAAGGAAACAACCCAGTTATAAAATGGGCAAAACTCCTAACAGACACCTCACCAAGGAAAACAAACAGATGACAAAACTATATAATTATGTTCAACTTCATATTGCAATAGCAATTGCAAATTAAAATGATAATTAGAGACCACTGCTTACCTATTAGAATGGCCAAAATCCTAAACATTGATAACAGCAAATGCTAACAAGAATTTGGAGCAACAGGAATTCTTATTTATTGTTGGTGGAAATGCTAACTACAGTCTTGCACCTCTTAATGACGGGCATGCATTCTGAGAAATGTGTCCTAAGGTGATTTTGTTTTTGTGAATATCATAGAGTGCACAAACCCAGATGGTATCGCCTACTGTACACCTAGGTTATATGGTGTAGCCTACTGCTCCTGGGCTACAAACCTATGCAGCACGTTACTGTACTGAATGCTGTATGCAACTGTAACACAATGATAACTATGGTATATCTAAACTCATATATATATATATATATATATATATATATATATATATATATATATATATATATTAAAGGTAGAGTAAAAATACAATATAAAAGAAAAATAAAGTTCACATGTATAGGGCACTTACCAATAATGGAGTTTGCAGGAGTGGAAGTTGCTCTGTGTCAGTCAGTGAATGAGTGGTGAGTGAATGTGAAGGCCTAGGACATGACTGTAAAAGACTATAGACTTTATAAACACTGTACACTTAGGCTAAATTAAGTCATTTGGAAATATTTTCTTCAATCATAAATTAACCTCAGCTGACTATAAATAATGCTTTTACTTTTTAAACTTTTTTAATTTTTTAAGATTTTGAAACTTTTGTCATAACACTTAGCTTAAAACACAACCACATTGTACAGCTGTACAAAAATATTTTCTTTCCTAATATCCTTGTTCTATAAGTTTTTTTCTGTTTTCAAAATTTTGGATTTTTTTTTTTTTTTTTAACTTTGTAAATGTTTTTGTTAAAAATTAGAACACAAACACACGCCTCAGCCTCTACCTACACAGGGTCAGTATCATCACAGGCTTTCCCCTCCACACCTTGTCCCACTAGAAGATCTTCAGGGGCAGTAACAGGCTTGGAGCTGTCATCTATGATAACAGACTTCTTCCAAAATACCTACTGGCTGCCCAGCCTGAATCTCTTCTTGAGGTGTCACTCTTTACAAAAGTATGTCCATAGTGGTTTGCTTGGTTTCTTTTTTATTTTTATTTTTTTCATCATAAATTGGCTTATAAGCAGATAATGCACCATAAATATTCTCTCCATTCATGAAATTCTTGGTATCATGGCCATGTTTTAAAACTTTTTAAGGAGTTCTTGAAGTCTCCAAAATCTGCTGTTAACTCCTTCACTGTGAATTTTCTTAGAGATTTTTTCTTTTCCTGTAGCTTCCTTTTCTCTTCCTGCTTCTTTAGCTGTGTGTCCCTGTTCCAGTCCCAACCACTCTGCATTAATCAATTCTTCAGGAACCACTTCTGGGAACTCCTCAATGTCATCTTCATCCATACCCAAGTTAAAGTTGTTTGCCACATCAACCACAGCTTTGCTGATTTTTGCAACTTCCTCATTTTTGGCAAATCTTTTGATGTCATGGACAAACCTCCTGAGAACCTTCTTCCAAATCCATTCATACACTTTTTGCTGATATTACCCCAAGTCCAAGTGATGTTCTTGCTGCAGTCATAGATACAGTAATCCTTCCAGAATTTCATCAGTGTCTTCTCAGTGTCTTTCTCACATGCACCAATAGCCTGACCAAAGATTCTCCTCAGGTAGTAGGCCATAAAAGCTGCTATGAATCCTTGATCCATTGGTTGGATCAAAAGGTGGTGTTTGGAGGGAGAAACACCACTTTGATAGTGGGTTAAAAATAACCAATAAAAAGAGGATGTCCAGGAGCATTATAAACAATCAGCAAAGTCTTCAAAGGTATGCTATTCACCAAACAACATTTCTCCATTTCACTGGCATAGGAATTCAGGAGGACATCTTGGAAGAGGAGCTGGGTCATCCATGACTTCTTATTGCTCCTGGAGTACACTGGCGCTGTGTGCTTATGACATGCTTGAAGGCCCTGGATTCTCACTGTGCCAGATCACACTCTGGTTTTAATTTATAGACTTCATCATTGTCCCCAAGCAAGACTATAATAATGTCCTTAAAAATCCTTGAAGCCTGGCACGGGCTTGGATGAAAGTCCTTTCAAGTATCCCTTTCCTATATAGGGAAGTTTCCTCCAAATTCAATATCTGCTCTGACTAGTCATGTTCCTCCAGAATGAGTTTATCTAGAGTTTCTAAAAATTCTTCAGCTGACTTCACATCAGCACTTGCAGACTCACCACTCACTTTCATATTATATAATGAATAACAATTCTTGAGTCCTTTAAACAACCCAGAGCCAGCATTACATTCAAGGTCATAGTTGGTCCAGCCTTTTCTTTCAACATCACAAACTTTTTTATTTACTTGTGCGTTTCATTATGCTGAGAGTGATACCCTTCAGTCCAGGTCATTAGAAGTTTCAGTCCAGGTCATTAGAAAGTTCCCCATGTCTGATATAAGGCCCTCTCAAATTTTTGTTAGTCTCGTTGCCTTCAGTGAAGCAGATCTTTTAACAGCTTCCATCACTTTGTTCTTGTTTTCAAGATTGTAGAATGGAATATGCCTGACTGGGGAGCAATAACCATTGATTTTTCACCTTCATAATCCTTTAATTACCTTTAATTTTGTTTCCGGGTCAGTCACTCAATGTGGCCTCTTATGGCAATGTTAACAGTGGATTTTATATATTTAGGGGCCCTGATTAACAAAACAATGTGGGATTAAAATCAAACACAAGAGAAATAATGTTTTCAAGAGAAGCGATAAACCCAGCATGTATGAGGATGCTACCAGCATTTACAACACTTTTGTTTTTTAATAAGTACAAAGAGTACACTCTAAAATAATGGTAAATAGTACAGTAAATCCATCAAGCAATGACATAGTTGTTTAATATCATTTTCAAGTATTTTGTACAGTACATAATTGTCTGTGCCCTACTTTTATACATCTGGCAGCACAGTGGGTGTGTTTACCCCAACGTCACCGCAAACAAATCGGTAAGGCATTGTGTTGCCACATTAGGATGGCTACCGCATGACGAGGTAACAGGGATTTTTCAGCTCCATTATAATCTATGGGCCCAACATCCCAGCTCATTGTTGACCAAAATATCTCATGCAGCTCATGATTGCAATGCAGGTGCTTTGAAAGACAGTTTGAAAGTTTCTTGTAAAACTACACATACTCTTTCCATATGTTTCAGCCACTGCACTTCTTGATATGCACCCAAAGAAGATGAAAACATATGTGCACAGCAAATATTGCACATGGATATTTATAGCAGCTTTATTCATAATTAGCAAAACTTAGATGCAACCAAGATGTCCTTCAGTAGGTGACTGGAAAAGCTCTGGTACATACATAAAACAGAATATTATTTAGTGCTAAAAAGAAATGAGTTATCAAGCCATGAAGAGGCATGGAGGAAACTGAAATGCATATTACTAAGTGAAAGAAGTCAATCTGAAAATGCTACATTCTCTTTTATTCCAACTTAATCACATCCTGGAAAAGGCAAAAGTGTGCAGACAGTAAAAATATTGGTGGTTGTTAGGATTTAAGGGGTAAGGTGGAAGGAATCACCCCAATTTAGGAGTTTTAGGTCAGTGAAATTATTTTATGTAATACTGCAATTGTAGATGTGTCATTAAACATTTATTGAAACCTATAGAATGTACAACATCAAGAGAAAAGTTTAATTTCACCATAGACTTTGCATGATGATGTATTAATGTAGGCTCATTGATTGTAATAAATGTATTACTCTGGGGCAGAATCTAAATAGTGGGGGAAATGGTAAATGTGTGGTTACAGGGACTATATGGGAACTCTCTCTACTTTCCACTCAATGTTGCTTAAATTAAAACTACCCTAAAAATGTCTGTAAATAAATAACAAAAAAACAAATATCATACACCATATTCTAGCTTTAAATATAATACAAAAACAAGTTAGTTTTAACTAATGTGGCTACATTATTATTGTCTAAACTGGACAATTGTAAGAGTGAAAGAGGTTGTTATTAATTATTGCAACTGAAGAACAGGAGTTAATTAAAACTATATCAAATATGCTGGGACACATGACCTTAATCAGTATGCATATTTATTAAATGTTTTTTCTTTAGTTTACAATCAACTTATTTTAAGGAATACATACAATTAATAATTAGGCTTATGTTATTTACTATATGTATGCTAATCATTAAAACTATATTTTATAGTATTTTGGTTGTGCAAAGAGAAGTAAAATCTAATATAGCATAGTGGTTATCAAATACCATTTCTTAGTCAAGTCTAAGCCTGGATATATATATATATATATATATATATATATATATATATATATATATATATAAACCTGCATGTATGTGTATATATATTATATATATATATATATATATATATATATATATATATATATATATATATATATATTTGGGGAATATATATATATATATATATATATATATATATATATGGTATTCCCCAATATATATATATATTCCCCAATTTTTTTTCTTAATTTTTATATTGTGTAGCTACATAATCATGTCTAGTATTTTCCAAAGTACATCTAAGTTCTGGGAAGCAAACCAAACTTGTTTTATCCAAAAACTTCACAAATTCTGCATAACTTTCCTAACTCCTACAACTCTTTAAGGTCTCAACTTAAATTTCACTTAATAAAAATACTCAACTATATCAAAAAATATATCTGAAAATACTGCATTATACTAAAATAACTAATGACTTACTATTAAAAATTTACTGATAAATATTTTCTAAGCAAAGAATTTAATGTGTGTTCCTGTCCCCAGCTAATGTTACTATTTGCCAGATTCACCTTTTTTCATAGCTCATTCCCTAAAGTAATACACTAGTATCTCCTGTCCTTCGCTTTCAGTGGAAGTTTAATTAAACAGCATGAATTTATGTCTAAAGAAATAATTTAATTCAATTACTGCAGAAAATTTTAAGGGAAGCCTCAACAAAAATTGAGGATATTTGGGGAGAAATCAATTAGTTAGTAAATGTTATAGGCTTCTGGGAAGATCAAAACTCATGGAGGGCTAGAAGGTGGTGAGTACAGGTATTTGGAAGTCTGTAAAAATAAATTGATATACTCAGTTTAAAGACTTTTGAGTGTTTTTCTTGGAGTGTTTTCTTGACTAGCAGCTGTGGTTTTGTAGAAAGAAAAGTGAGCCAGAAGGACTGGACTCAATTCTAAATTCTGCCAATTTTTAGATGTGTGATCAATGAAAAATCCCACTTTATGTGTTTTATTTCTCAAATTTTAAAACAGAGTATAACTCACTGAGTTTTCATGTAGGAAAATAAGATAATTTATATGAAATTGAAATTCAATTATTATTTTGCTTTTACAATTTTATTACTGCAACACCTTGGATGACTGATATCTGATATTTACCAAAATGTAATTCAATCATACCAGTTCTATGGATTGCATTTTTAATTTAAAGAGAGAAAAAAAAAAATCAAGCTACAGTGGCGTATTTGGAACACATGAGAGAAATCAAAAAGAAAATGGCATTCTAACTATTAATTACATCATTAGAGATAATAACCTGGCATATGGTGGGAAAGAGTTTAATAAGGCTAAGAGCTATGAAAGCTGAAGCAGAAAAAAAAGAAAAGCCAACATTAACTTGTGCCAAAGAAGCTTCAAGAGGAACAAAAGGAATCAGACAAAACAAAACTAAACTAAACATTGGTTATTTCTTAGCTAATATTCCCAGTGTCATACTCCAGGGAATTTAAGGTATCATAATTTTAACACTGAACCATATTTAAATTCTGTGTTTTGATATTCAGGAATGTCTGTAAATATATAATAGACATTTAAGCACCCAATTCTTCATTTAAGTCTCATACTTAATCATATATTTTAATATTATTTAATACTAAACTCAAAGGCTCATTGGATCCACAGTATTAATCTAAAAGTTTCTTCATAATCCTTATAATGTCAGAACATCATAAAACTATATTAATCCCCATGACTTTTCTTGAAAGAGGAAAATGGAGTAAATAAAAAATCAAAGGACATCAAATAAATGTGTATCCCAACACAGATATGAATTTTAGAATAACTGAAAAATATATTTGGATTTCACACAAAATTGGTGAAAAAATAAACAAAACTTAGAAACAAAAAGTAAGTTTTTGACCCCAATAAAATAAAGATTTAAATGTTTTATGTACTTGTTTTTAATTTTGTGAAACAAAGTTAAAACTGTTAAAATTGTTCTGGTATAGGGATCTTTTTTAGTAATACATAAGATAGTTGATCCTGGTATACCAATATGTCTTCTTCCTTTATGCTTTCCCAGTCTTTTTTTTTTTTTTTTTCTTTTGCATCCTTGATTTTAAAAATAGTTTTAGTATCCCAAGTAGTAGATGTTCTGATAGGAGTACTGTATAAGGTATCAGAAATCTAGTTTCATTTGTTCTTAACAAACTTAAAGTTTTTGTTTCTAATTAAATTTATTGGGGTGAAAATGGTTAGTAAAATTACATACGTTTCAAGTGTACAATTCCGTATTATGTCATCTATGTATCACATTGTGTGCTCACTACCCAGAGTCAGATCTCCTTCCATCACCATATATTTGACACCCTTTACCCTCTTCTATAATCCCCTCTCCCCCCTTACCCTCTGGGAACCACTAAATTGCGTCTGTGTCTATGAGGTTTTGTTTCTTTATTTGTTTGTCTTGTTCCTTTGTTGCTTTCAGTTATATATCTCACATATCATTGAAATCATATGGTTCTCTACGTTTTCTGTCTGACTTGTATTGCTTAGTATAATAATCTGAAGATCCATCCATATTGTCACAAATGGCACTATTTCATTTTTTCTATGGCGGAGTAGTATTCTATTGTGTATATATACCACATCTTCTTTATCCATCGTCTATCGAATGACACTGGTTTTTTCCATGTCTTGGCCACGGTAAATAATGCTGCAGTGAACACTGGAGTACATATATCTTTACGAATAAATGTTTTCCAATATTTTGGCAGATACCCAGGAGAGGGATTGCTGGGTCATATGATAATTCTATTCTTAAGTTTTTAAGGAACCTCCACACTGTTTTCCATAGCAGCTGTACCAATTTACGTTCCCACCAACAGTGTATGAAGGTTCCTTTTTCTCAACAACCTCTCCAACACTTGTAATTATTTGCAATGTTGATAATAGGCATTCTGACAGGTGTGATGTGATATCTCATTTTGATTTTGATTTGCATTTCCGTAAAAGCTAGTGAAGTTAAGCATTTTTTCATATATCTGTTGGCTGTTTCTATTCTTCTTGGGAGAAGTTTCTGTTCATGTCCTGTGCCCATTTTTTAATTAGATTGTTTGTCTTTTTCTTGTTGAGTTGTATGAGTCCCTTATGTATTTTTGATATCAGCCCCTAATCAGAGGCATTGCTTGCAAATAGCTTCTTCCATTTGGTTGGCTTCCTCTTTGTTTTGTTGATGGTTTCTTTTGCTGTGCAGAAACTTTTCAGTTTTCTATAGTCCCATTCATTTATTTTAGTTTTTACCTCCCTTGCCTTTGAGATCAAATTTATAAAGTCCTCTTTCTCTAATGTAGACAATACTTGCTATTAGAATGAAATTGTATGCATGAGAAAGAATAATGGAAGTTCTATGGACTGTGCAAATATGAACATCGTTAAAACTTCATTTCAAGATACAATTTCCAAGTGGAAAAATCTTTAAAAATTAACAGTGATAAATAATTCATATTCCTTAGGAATTTTTTAATGTTGACTAGTATCTAGTAATAAAGATGAATTTATTTTTCACTTTCCATTATAGTACATCCCACTGTACATTATAGGCCTTGAAAACCTAAAGACAAATCTAAGGGTGAAAGGATTACAAATGATACTATATACATGCTCTTATTATTATGACTTGTAATTGATAGCATAATTTGCTGAACTGTGGACTGGTTTGTTAATCGCCTCCCATATTAAAAATATAACAGAGACGCGGAATACAAAATCATTTCATCATTTCAGAAAAGTTAAACCCAGTGATTAACATTTGACAGTCATGGTTTTCCTGTAAAGACAGGATAAGTTTAGAGGCATTGACCTGCCACCAGGATTGTAGGTATGGTAATGAAGCTACCCTTGCCCCCCACAGAAACTGTTGATGTTGTCTCTATTGTTTTTATTTTTTAATGAATTTATTTAGCACTAGAGGGGAAAATCACCAAAGAAAAACAAATAAAAATTCATTTCCTTTGGTAACCTCCCCTATGTTTTCATTAATAATGTTATACTCCCCTTGAATCTCATCTCATAGCTGCTACTCTCCAACATTAATTTCTCCATCTATAAGAAGATGAAAGAAAGATATATATTAGAAGATGGAGAAATTAGTGTTGTTCTGGATTTTGTTCCTACTAATCTTCCTTCCTTTCTTCCTCCCTTCCTTCCTCTTACTCTGACTAGTTCTTTCTTTCATATTTCCAAGCCCATATATATATATATATATATATATATATATATATATATACACACATTATGTATTTACATATATATTATAAATATATTATATATTATAAATATACAATATATAACATGTACTATATTATACATTATAATATATATGTAAAATACATAATATATTATATATATAATATATGAGTGAGGGCTTGGAAATATGAAAGAAAGAACTAGAGTTCTTTCTATAAATTTTGATTATATATATTACATATTACATATTATATATAATATATTTATAATATAATGTATAGCACATTTATAATATTATATATATATATATATATATATATATATATATATATATATAATCAAAATTTATTGGGGTGACAATGGTTAGTAAAATTAGATGGGTTTCAGGTGTACAATTCTGTAAAACATCATCTATTTATCACATTGTGTGTTCACCACCCAGAGTCAGTTCTCTTTCCATCACCATATATTTGACCCTATTTACCCTTACTTACAACCCCTTCCACCCCACTTACCCTCTGGTAACCACTAAACTATTGTCTGTGTCTATGAGATTTGTTTCTTCATTTGTTTGTCTTGTTCCTTTGTTGCTTTCAATTTTATATCCTGCATATCAGTAAAATCCAGAGCTCTCGACTTATTCTGTGTGACTTATTTTGCCTAGCATAATAATCGCAAGATCCATCCATTTTGTCACAAATGGCATTATTTCATCTTTTCTTATGTCAGAGTAGTATTCCATTGTATATGTATACCCCATCTTCTTTATCCAATATTCTATCGATGGACACTGGTTTTCTCTATGTCTTGGCCTCCATAAATAAAGCTACAATGAACATAGGAACACATAATGGAGAAAACAAAGAGGCAACCAACTGATTAGGAGAAGATATTTGCAAACAATGCCTCTGATAAGGGGCTAATACAAAATATATAAGGAACTAATACAACTCAACAACAACAACAACAAATCCAATTAAAAAATAAGCACTATTTTAATTTTAAAAATTCAAATCTGCTCATCTCTTTACTCTTCCATTGTAAGAATATATTTTCCAAATAAATTTTTATCTTTATGACTATTAATAGGTCAGCAATATTTTTGTTGTTGTTGTTAGTCTTGTTTTTTTTTTCTTTCCATTACATTACCATGAAGTTCTCTATTTTGTTAGTTCAATAGGAGCCTCTTTTAAACAACTTGCACATAATTTTTCTTTCCTATATTAATATACCTCTGACCATTTTACCTAATAGTATGTGTCCTCATTTATGAACTTCTCATTTCTCTTTCTTCCATAATCTTGAATTAAGGTAGTTTTTAATTCCTCTTTTCTCAAATCTCTGAAGTAATCAAATCAATTTTAATATTTTAGATATTAAACTAAATAACGTATGTAGAACGTTATACTTAAACTCTAGACTTAAGGGTTGTCTCTACAGTAAATTTAAGTGCTCAAAGTACAGTCACACTTTCCTTTTTGAATTCTTGAAAATCTTGTGTATCCATTGCCTGATTTTAAATATATATCTTTTGTATTTTTATAAAGTCAAATTAAACTCATATTTACTTATGTTTTTACTAATTCTATTTAAAGATTCCTTCTTGCATCTCAGACATTCTTTCTGAGATTATTTTCTTCTTAAATAATATTTTTAGTACTTGTCTTAGTAATCCCTCCCAATTCTCTATTTGTATCCATTTCTAGATTGACAGCTAACCAGGAATATAATCAAGCCAACATGATTTTTTAACTATTTTAAAACAATATTCTACTGTCTTTCCAATTCTACAGTTAAATTCTAAAGATCCTGTGAGTGAAATCATCATCATGTAGGTTATCAGCTTTCCCTCCCATTTATTTTAAATATCTCCTCTACTCCTTAGAATTTCAATAAGTTTATAACTATATAGATGCAATTTTATATTAATGAATTTATTTATACGTGTATTTTTTTTTCTCTTGAGATAAATTCTGGTTCCTGAATCTAAGGATGCCTTTCTTAAACATTCTTATGATGTTCTTAGTCATTATCTCTTTCAACATTACATTTCATGTTGGATGTATTTAAACATTCTCATTCCTTTTCTTTCAGTCTCTTAATGTGCTTTAAATTTCTGTCTTCCTGAGATATATTTTAGATAATTAGATCATTGCATCTTCTAGTTTGCCAGTTCCTTTGTCATCTATTTATCTAATCTATTAGGTTTTTCATCTTTATTATAATACCCTTTTTTTTTTTCCATTTGAAGTTCATTTGGATTCCATTTTAATTATCTCAGGTAATATTTGATATAGTTACTTTCCCTAAAATTTTTCAAAATACCTATTTTATACCATATATTGTTATCCCAAGTATCTGATATTTCAGGGGAGGTATGATATTCATCAGATTTTCATCAGACAATCAGATTGTTATTTTGCTGATTGTCTATTGCTGTACCCTTTTTCAGCATTTTCCTGTGTTTCCAGTGTTGGATACTGACTTGAGGTTTGAAATGAACCCACAGAAATCTTGGATTATGTAGACTAAAGATCTGTTTCACTCAAGGATATCTAAGTGTTAAATGATGCCATGAATACTCAAAGACTTTCAGATGAATACTCCTATGGTTTTCCCAGATAAGACCTTTTCACCCCAACTCCAATAATGCCAGGGCTGTAGTTATCAATACTAATGGTGGATATTTTCCCTCCAAATTGTTAAAGCCAAGATTGACAAGTTGATTTACATCTCCCTCCCAACTCCCAAGCCTACATTTTTCTGATAGTGTATTTCTTCCAAATTTCTGGGTTTATGTTTGGGTGCTAGATTTAATTACTCACATTTTGAATGTGTTTTGATTTTTCTTTAACCTTGTATGACAAACATAAGGTATTTGAATTTTAGTATTTAATAATAATGAAATGTATAGTTAAATTCTGTCAGGTTTTCAGTAATTAAGACCTTGGCTTTCCACACTATATCGATGATTCCTCAATTTTATTTTGTTATTTCTGCATGTTATTTTTCACACAGCTGTGCATTGTTAAAGCTATTTTTATTCAGAATTTCTTTGTGTGTGTGAAGGTTGCAGATGCCGGTATCTAATTGTTATTGACAGCAGTGGGACTTGAAAAATGAAAGGCATAGAGACTTTAGAAAACATTGATAACATTAATTATCAAAAAGCAACACAATGGTACACTGTAAAAATTTCTAGTGCCCAAAATAGGCTTAACTCTTACCCCCATGGAAAAAAAAAAAAAAAAAAAAAGAAATACCTGGTTCTAACGAATTTATACAACTGTGCAAAGCTGTATTTCAACTCATACCTCCTACTTTACTGCCCCAGGATCCATCAGAGTGAAAACAGATTATATGCAACACTAAGAAAGAAAAATAAAGCCAGGGTCACTTCAGTACAATGGATTATTTTTACACAGAGACTAGTGAGGCATATAGATTCTTAAAAAGGCAATTAAAATGCATAGTAATTTGCAATACTTTGTGTGAAACTTAATCCAGGCTTAGTGTATCAAGAAGAATTCCCAGAGAAAGTCTTACCAACCTAAGAACTGACAGACAAATAAGAGTTATTGAAGCAAAGTGAAAAAATGTTCAAAACATAAATAAATATTAGCATCTTTGATAATCTGCCTGAGACAGAGATAAGTAGGTTATCTATTTATTGTCAATTTATGTGTTTAATTTTTATTAGTATTTGACATCAGCTTTTAAACTACTTTAAGAAATTTATACTCAAAACACCAGGCAATTTACCCTAAACTTTTGTCAGTTTCCTTATAGCCCAGGTACTGACTGAAGACAGAAACAAAATTTCAAGGTAGTAGGTAGCAAAACAATCAGGTTTGTGATTTCAATACATTCTCTAAAGGCACTACACAGACTGAAATGAAATAGGAGAGACCAGTGTCAGGAGAAGGGGAAAAAAAAAGAAAAATAAAGATATATCTATGTATATACCGCCCCTCAATTCCAAATAAAAGAGATTTGGAGTTGTAAAAAAATACGGCAGGCAAGGAAAACAGGAATAAAAAATGTAATGATCTTTTCAGGGGTGGATATATGTTTTTTTGTTTGTTTGTTTGTTTGTTTGTTTTCTTTTTTAATAGAGCCAGAAAAATTAGTGCACCTGAAGAAAAGTAGGAAATGGATTAGATGCTTCTAATTCCAGGTGACTGGGTAAAGGGCAAAACCTTTATTTAATACAAGACTTTATGGTATTAGTTTTGAAGATTCCCATTTTACTGAGAGGCAGACAAACAGTAGACCCTAGTGATTCAAACTATAAATATTAGAACCAGACTATCTATCTGGTTTCAAAATTACATACTATCTAAACAAATCTTATTCAAATTATTTCATGTCTTTGTGTCTCTGTTTCCTCATCAGTAAGGTAATGATAATTATACCAACTCATAGAGTGTTAGGAAGATTAAATGATTGTGTACGTATGTTTTCATTAAGACCAATACCTGTCACACATATGTAATTCCTGATAAATACAACTAATTCATTTTTGTAATCTTTTGGGTTGTGATTGGAGCAGTCAGGAAAAAAGAGACAAAGAAATCATCAATATGTACTTGTATGCATAATGACCCCTTGCATATGACATATGCATAATGACGTATGCATAATGGGTGGCCTGCTTCAAATTATTTTATTTCTTTGTCAACTCCTTGTTACCACCACCCACTAAATGCCAACTTTATCAAAACATTAAAGAGAAAGAAACTCTTGGGATCAACAAAGCATTGAGAAATAACTTTAGTGATCTTCCTAAGAGGAGTAAATAGAGAGATTCCCTAAATACAGATACGAGGACTTTAAACACAGTTATATATATATATATATATATATATATATATATATATGTATAGATATAGATATACATATATATGTGTGTATATATATACACATATATATGTATATGTATATCTATACATATATGTATATATGTCATATACATGATATATGTCATATATATACACAAGCACATATATATACATATATATATACATATATATATATATATATGACAAAATATTTGCATTTTGAAGGTTTCAGAGAAAAATCTTCACCCCTTTTCTTGAATAATGAACCCTAGAAAAGACTTAGGTTGAGGGTGGGGGATGCCTGGGTTTCTGGCTACAGAAAGTTAGAATAGGGTTGGACAACATCCATGGCTGCTTTAATCCTGGAAGAGGCTTTTTTTTTAAATGAAAGAGCTCACGGCAAAACACTGTAATATTCTGAAATCAGGCCTGTTCGTAACTTATGTAGGATGCTGTGAAATGTCCTTTTCTTTAAGAACCACTCTGAATAAACCCAATCTCAGCAAGCTGTGGAAGCAGGCTGAACAGCGTCAGTCACTAACTGCAGACCTGACCTAACTTATAGAGCCGTATTGTCAGCATATGTAATGCTTTAATGTTTTACAGATGATCTTAAGGAAAGACTCAAATCCATATTCAATAGGCACATCTTCTTGCCTTTGAAGACAGATGTATGTATGTTCCTGAACCACATGGTAGCATCAAGTATCGCTTTTGTGTCCTGAAGCACTGGAATAACACACCAAAGTTTCACTTTGTACATTAGACACTCAAAAGACAAATTTTTTTTAATTTTTATTTTCTAAATATATGCTGAGGCTACCAGATTTAGCAAATAAAAATATAGGACAACCAATTAGTTTTGAATTTCAGATTCACAAGGAGTACTTTTTTAAATGTGTGTCCTATGCGATCATTGGAATACATACTGAAGTATATACATTTTTGTTATCTGAAATTCAAATTGAATCGAGCAGTCTTTGTGATATCTAGCAACCCTGAGGTTGTTGGTAGGCTTCTGTGCTTCAGCACTATTGGCCAAAACCAGTTCCCTTTCAGCCAACAGAGTGCCTTTGCCCCAGCAGGCATACTAAAGAGCACTCAGATGAACTGGAATTTCCCATAAAGATATTTGAAAAGTAAAAATAATCATAAATATAAAGCAAGAAGGGGGTTTAAAGCTTTGGTAAAAGACATAACGGGCCACTGGGTGCACTGTACCATTGTGTATAGATGTGTGAGTTTCTGTGGCGATGGCTGTGTGAAGGCCTCATGGCCTAACATGCAGGGAAGATGTGGGGACCCATTAATTACATTCAATGGTGGGTCCATGTTTAGAAATACAAAACATAAGGCATGCAAACAAAATTTGAAAACAAAACTCCCATTAGGATGAAGAATCAGATCTTTAAGAAAATAAGTGAAGGAATTTATAAAGTTGGAAGAGGAAACAAAAAGCTAGTTTGAAAAAATAGATATCATAAAACGAGAGCATAAGGGATGTTCCAACAACTTCACTGTCAGATATTGAATTTAAAGTGAGCTTCTGAAAGCTCTTCTTCTCTGTAGGTTGAGGAAGAATGAAGGGTAAGCACAAAGTTAAAAATATACAGGAAAGTAAAATTCTATAGTTAAGGAAGACGGAAGATTTCCATCTTAACACTCCTAACACTTAAAAACCATTACTGATAACACAATTAAACGGATGTAATTCCAATTTTATAACACAAAGTGACTCAGATAAATTATTTTATTTCCAAAATATTTAACAAATACAAAACCTTCCAAAAGATATAAATACAATTGCTTCAGTAGCCAACCCAAACAATAGCTTAGTTTAGCGATCCTAATATAACGAATTAATCATAGTTTACACCACTTCCTAGTGACCCATTGACACTAACAATAGATTATATATGAACTGGCCATGTGAATCTTTGAATTAAAAGCATACATATATACACATTACATACCCATATATATTATGTTACTGTTGTTAAAATCCTTTCAGTAGGATTATTTTAGCATTAAAAAAGTATAGTACATAGTTTTCATTGTATTTTCTCTAAATATCTAAAATTACCATGTGTGTGAGTATGTGTAGGTGTGCATGGCATGTATGTAGGATGTTAATGAAGGGGTATGTTAGAAATAGATAGAGAAAAAGAATACGGAAAATAGGTCTCAGCTACTTCCTGAGTCATTGTGAAAAAAAGTGTAACAGAAAACTTATTTGCACAGTAAATTCCAAACATCTTATTCTACAATAGCACACATATTCTAAGACTTACAAGAAGTTTAATTGAAATGCTATTCTCTAATAATTTCTTAAATTTTGTTTGAAACTGAAAGAGATGTCTAAATACCACAGATTGTGCTTGGGTGTTTAGAATGAATACGCCAGCTCATTAGTAAGACGATTTTGTCATATTTCATTATAAAAAGTTTCAAATTAATTATGAAATTCATATTTGCATAGATGTTGTAACAATATCCATTTACATCAAGTAAAATCCATGATTGAGTTGTATTTGCAAATTATTTATACAAAGTAAGCTTATAGACATAATTCCTCTCATGTCAACTGAATGTCTGTGTGATTTTTCAGTGACCATAATTCACAGATATATTATTTGCTCTCCTGGAATCTATACCATGGACAAATAGACTGAAACTAATAAAATTATTTGAGAGACAGGAAAACACAATGGTTGAAAGCCAAAATTGTCTTGTCTACCTGCATGGATTCAAATCCTGCCTGCATCATATAACAGGATGGGATTTTGTTAATCTTCTTTTGTTTGCCTTTCATTATTTGAAATATGGGAGGAGAAGGAGTATTCATTCTAAGGTTTTGAGTACAAAATCTCAGAATGTCATCATGGTTTAGTAGTCAAGAGTATAGCATCTGGAAGCAGATAATTTTGATTCAAGACTCAATTCTGCCATTTATCAGTTCTTTAGCTATCAGGAAAAAAATAAATAAATACCTGCCCCTGTATTAGTTTTCTCCTTTGTAAAATTAGAACAGTAGTATTAATTAGCTCATATACTTATTTGAAGATCATGTGAGCTTATTCATGTGAAATGCTTAGAACAATACCTGCCTTAAATAACTCATATCATAAATGTAAGGTATTACTTAATCTTTTGAAGACTTAATGATGAAACAAAAGTACAGGAAAGCCCTTAAGGAAAGCCTAGAAAAGGCTTGGTGCTTACTTGATATCACCTAATGTATTAGTTTCTATTAGCTGCCACAACAAATGACCACAAATCTTTGGCTTAAACCACCAGAAATGTATTATCTCACTGTTCTAGAGTCCAAAATTCTGAAAACAATGTGTCTGCAGGGCCACTTTCCCTTTGGAGACTGAGGAAAGAATCTGTTCCTTATCTCCTCCATCTTTGGTGGCTTCTGGCATGCCTTGGCATGTGGCAGCATGTCTCTCTGCTTGTCTTCATATTGTTTCTCTTCTGGATGTGAAGATCTAATCTCCTCCTGCCTCTTTTGTAAGGATGTGTGATGACATTTACAGACCACTGATATTCTAGGATGATATACCCATTTCAAGGTGCTTACCTTAATTATATCTGCACAGACTATTCATAGCTTTTGTAGCCATTATCAGCCTACCATAGTTAATAGATTTATTTGCCATTAGTTAATATGTTTTATTATACTGCATATCAAATTCTGTTTAATGCTACTTTTTAAATTATTTTTGATGAATTAGCACAAGTGATATAACATTCATGAGTTTCAGATATTGAATGCAAGGAAATGAGAAAAATAGTTTTTCTTGAATTTAAAATTGTGAATTAGCATATTTCTTAGTATCAAATTATCTGTTTATTTGATTTTATTATATACTTATATGAATGTTTATATCTTAGATGATTTTTCTGCAAACTGAATAAGAAATAAAACGATAGTGAACTTAAAAAAAAACTAAAAATGTTGAGGCATTTTGCATCATATATACATTTCTTAACTTTTTTTTAAAACATAGATATCTCAGTAATGGAAACTATACAGTAATACTTAAAGTACTGGTCATTTTCTTAGTACTTGACACTTTATATATTAAAATAATATATCTGGTATAATAATGAAAATGGGTCATTTTCTTACCTCTGGTCTTAATATGCCAATTTTATGAAGCTATAACATTTGCTTAATATTTAATTTTTCCAGTCACTTACCTTCCACTGAATTATAAAGTGTCTCATAAGGCTTAATGCAATTTTAAATGTAAAAGGTATAGTGAATGCTTAATATCATATAGAAATTAATTTGTAAGTTCACTTGAACTTCAATTTAAATCTTTCCTAGGGTGTGACTATTAATATGGAACCCATGAATCTCTGAAGTCGTATGACTAGTTCTATTTTGAAGCACATGATTTCTGGGGGGGGGGGGGATTACAAAATATTTACCAGTCTTTCAACAGTGTCAATGATCCAAACATTTTTTTAAAACCACCTGAAATCTATGTAATTTTACTAACAATTGTCACCCCAATAAATTTAAAAAATAAATTAAAAGAAAACAAAAACACAGTTCTAAGGAATCACATGAGTGGGCACGTCAAGTTTTATGGTGGTGTTATCTAAACATAACACCATGCATTCAACACATTTTGTTGCTTATTAGGTAAAGCCTATGCAAGCTGCTGGGATTTTAGGAAACCAATAAATAATAGCCCTCTTTCCACACCTGAGATGAATAATTGAGAGAGATCTAAGTGTCAAGCAGATGCATATCAATGCATCATTTATATTTCTGATAAAGATGTTTGGAGGATGTGGCCTTATTCTGTGCCCAGGTGAGTTTGTTAATAACCCCCTGAATATAACTATTGACCCCCAAACCTCATGTCTCTCTGTGGGCACAGAGTCAAACTTCTTACATATCCTTAAGCAAGAAGAACAAATGGCAAGGGCTGAGTTAATGTGCTCAGCTCCTCAACTTCCCCCCCAAAAAATCACTCATCCAAGGGTAAAAGTGACAAAGGGTGGAGATCTTCTCTTTTAGGAAGCTTAAAGAATCATATGGTTTTTTACTTTTTCTGTCTGACTTATTTTGCTTAGCATAATAATCTCAAGATTGATCCATGTTGTCGCAAATGGCATTATTTCATCTTTTCTTACTGCCGAATAGCATTCCATTGTGTATATATACCACATCTTCCTTATCCAATCATCTATCGAATGACACTTTTGTTGTTTCCTTGTCTTGGCCACCATAAATAAAGCTGCAACAAACATCAGAGCACATATATCTTTATGATAAATGTTTTCAGAATTTTGGGGTAGATACCCAGGAGAGGGATTGCTAGGTCATACAGTAATTCTATTTTTGTTTTTTTTAGAAATCTCCACACAGCCTTCCATAATGGCTGCACCAATCTGCATTTCCACCAACAGTATATGAGGGTTCCTTTTTCTCCACAGCCTCTCCGACACTTGAGTGTTGTTATTACTTGTCTTGTTGATAGCCATTCTAACTGGTGTGAGGCGATGTCACATTGTGTTTTTTGGAACAACATGCTGGAGCTTGAGATTATCATGCTACGTGAAATAAGTCAGACAGAAAAAGTCGAGAACCATATGATTTTACTGACACGTGGTATATAAAATTGAAAACACCAAAGAACAAGATGAACAAATGAAAAAACAAAAACTCATAGACACAGACAAGAGTTTAGTGGTTACCAGAGAGTAAGGTGGGAGGTGGTGGTAGTTGAGGGTGAACGGGATCAAATATATGGTGATGGAAAGAGAACTGACTCTGGGTGATGAACACACAATGTGATATATAGATGATGTATTACAAAATTGTATACCTGAAACCTATGTAACTTTACTAACCATTGTCACTCAATAAACTTTAATTAAAAATAAAAGAATCTTAAAGTTTTTCCTTGAAAGTTTCTATATGGAAGTTCTTACATATAGCAACCTGAGGCTATATGTGTTAAGTGTTTAAGGAGTTTAAGTGTTATTATTATTTTTTTACCATCCTCCATTTTTTTTCTTTCTTGCATTTGGCTTTAAACCTTAAATCTTTGAGGAGGAGATTATTAGTTTTTGGTGACAGTCCTGTTTCCACCTTCATAAGTTTCTTCTCATAGCTTCCAATTCTTAAATCTTCCTTAGGTGCTTTTATAACCATCAATGAGTTGTTTTCCATTTGTGCCAACAATACTACAAAATTGGCCACAGGAGGTCATTAAACTATCTGAACTGCCATTTTTTATGCAAGACAGAAAGTTAACTTTCTATTTTACATTGTAAAGGAAATTTTTCCTAATGATTTTGTCCCATAAAACCCATGAAAAGTATGTCAGAAAAATTGAATAACATTGTACACTAACATGAATAATATGACAGTGATAACCTAGAGATGCCATAAACTTGAATATAATTATTTCATATGTGAACATTCTTAATAGATATTGAAGTTAAATATTAAATTTGTTTGCAAGTTAAAGTCCCTAGAATTAAAACCCTGAGGAATTATAATCAAAATGAACTTCTAGTACATTAATGAATTAAAATTCAAAGAAATTAAAACCCACAATTCATATGTCCCAATTTTTTGTTCTGATCATTACAAGTCATATATTTTCCAATACCTTGGTAAATGTATGATTTCTATGATTTCTACAGAATGTGGTATCTCACACTACAATGAAAACAGTGTCCTCATGATCTCAACAAGATAATTTGTTTTTGTCTATGTATCACTTAAGTAGTCCAAATAAATAAAAGGCCAACATAAGATTTATATAGCACTTGGTTTGACTACCCCCCTCCCACACACACGTGCACGCATGCATGCTCACACAGTTGCACACACCCACAAAACCGAGGAAATACAGAAATACCTTGTACTTCCCTAGAGCAACTAAACCAGGGAAAATTAAGTCCACAGTACACAAAGTTATAGAAAACTCAGTTATATTTGAGAAGATACATGAATATTGGGTTCAGCTTTACCAGTCATTCTAAGATAGCATGGTCCATTACCTGGAGTTTGATATAATTGAAAGAAATCCTTCAATATGCAGCTACTTAAGAAATTAGGTTTATTATATAGGGAGAAATTTCACCTGGGACTTCTGCTTTCCTAAGGAGGGTCACTTTTAATAAAGTTAGAATTTTTGTTTTCCATATTCAGCATATTTCATTCCTTTTAAGTTAGGTTAAGCCTTGGATGATTTCTGGTATGCAAGTGATGAATTATTACCCTCCCATGTGTCATCCAATTCACAGTGTCTTATGAGCAGGCCTCCCATACTTGGCCACATTGGCCTCCTTCACTGCCTTTTGCTCTGAAATCTCTTAAACATAAGACATTTAACTCTTGAAGCTTATGAAACCGAACTTGGGTTCACTACTTGGGGAGCAAAGAACCAGATATTACACCAAAAGTGGGTGCCATGCAAAACAATGTTTATTTGCAGCTGAAACAGAGTCCAGGGGGAGTAATTTCCAAAGCCATGGTTCCCAGAATTGGGGAGCTTCTATGCTTTTATTTTAAGCTAAGTCATATTTATGATGGAAATTTTGTTTGAACACATTCTAAAATCACTATCATTGTTACTCACCCCTTCCACGTTTGTGTTTTTGTCATTATTTTTTACTTATTTTGTGCATGTGTGTTTGTGTGTATCCCTTAATTTACTGTTGTAATTACACATAATCTTCCTACTTTTGCCTTCAAAATGTTGTACTACCGTTAGTGTTGGTTGATCCACTGCTTTTATTATGTGTTTGCCTGTATCAAGGAGAATGTTTTTTCTTCGTGATATTTTCTTAATTCATAATTTTTTCTTCTTCTTCTTAAAGAAGTCTCTTTAACATTTCTTGTAATACGTACTAGCTATCGTACTGGTTTGGTGGTGATGAGCCACATCAGCTTTTTCTTTTCTGGAAACTTCTTCATGTCTCCTTCAACTCTAAATGATAGCCTTGCTGCATAAAGTAAGCTTGGTTGTAGGTACTTGCTTTCATAATTTTGAATATTTCCTGCCAATCCCTTCTGGCCTGCAAAGTTTCTGTTGAGAAATCAACTGACAGTCTTATGAGAGCTGTCTTGTAGGTAACTAACTGATTCTCTCTTTGTCTTTATTCTTTGGCATATTAATTGTGATGTGTTGTGTTTTGAGCCTCTTTGGTTCATCTTGTTTGGGACTCTCTGCACTTCCTAGACTTGTATATCTCTTTCCTTTGCCAGGTTAGGAAAGTTTTCCATCATTATTTCTTCAAATAGGTTTTCAATTCCTTGCTCTCTTTTTTCTTTCTGGTACCCCTAAGATGGATGTGAATGTTGTTATACTTGAAGACCCAGAGGTCCCTTAAACTATCTTCACTATTTTTTATTATTATTCTTTTTTGCTGTTGTTGTGCCAATTAGGTGTTTCCTGCTACCTTGCATTCCAAATCACTGATTTAATCTTCTGCTTTATCTAGTCTGCTGTTGATTTCATCTAATGTGTTCGACACTTCAATTATTGTATTCTTCATCTCCAACTTTTTTTTTTCTTTTTTTTTCATGTGTTCTATCTCCTTTTTTATGTTTCCTGTCTTTTTGTTCAATTTCTCACTGAGATAATATTTTCTTCCCCTTTAGTTCATTGAGCATCTCTACAACCTTTTTTTTTTTTTTAATTCTACATTTGATAGACAGCTTGTCTCCATTTTGTTTAGTTCTTTTTCTGAAGTTTGGTCCTGTTCTTTCATCTGGGACATGTTCCTTTGTCTTCTCATTTTGGCTATCTCCCTGTGTGTTTTTTTACATATTTAGGTAAAGTTGCTAAATCTCCTAGTCTTGGCAGAGTGGCCATATGTAGTAGGTGTCCTCTGGTGCCCAGTGAGTGGCACAGTCTCCCTGGTCACCTGAGCCTGTTACTCTAGGGGTGTACCTTGCATGGGTTGTGTGTACCCTCCTGTTGTACTTGAGCCTTGATTGCCATTGGCACACCACTGGGTGAGATTGACTCTCAGGCTGACTGGCATTTGAGGACCGGCCCTGACTACAGTGGACACGCTGGTGTGAGTGCTGACCTCATGGAGCAGGACTCACTTTAGCAGGGCTGTGGTGCCTGCAGAGCCCACACTTTGGTTGTGTTATTTGTGACACTAATTGTGTGGTGCTCTGGTGTGGTCTAAAGATAGACACCAGGTTTGTTGATTCTGAGACCTCTTGGTAGGGGCTCTGCTGCCGGCCAAGATCAGCTGCTACCTATGTCTGACCTAAGGCCACCTTGTGTAGCTACAATATAATCTGCAGTTGATAGCTGCCTCTGCTGGGCTATGTAGGGAACTGAGTCCAGCTGCCAGTAGTGTCAGGGACCACTTAGGAATAGTTATGAGGTATGCTGAAGCCAGTTGCTGCTCATTTGGCATTTGTAGACTTTTCAGAGATTTTAGGAAAGTCTTGGGTGCAGGCCCAGGATGGCCATTTTTATGGATAAGCCTCTGAAAGGGGTTCTGGCCAGTGTGCACGTTTTGTGGGGCAGGTTCTCAGGGAATCTCCAGGATGGGGATAGCATCCTGTTTGATGGATATTCAGATTTGACACCGATATATGCCTGCAGGCTGGGTGTGGTTAGGGCTCAGCAAATGAACAATGGTGCCTGCCATCACTTTAGTCCTGAGGAGAGTTGCCCCTTCCATCATCTCCCTGGAGCTAGACAATTCAGTTCCTCCCCATATGTCCTGGTGCTTTCTGAGCTTTTGTCCCTTTGCTGGAGCTTAGGGTGTTTGTGAGCAAGTGAGTCTGTGCCCAGGCCTTTTAAGAGGATGCCTTTGTCTATAGCAGCCCTTCATCTCACCTGGATAGAATCCTCACTGATTTTCACAGCCAGTTGTTGTGGGGACTCCTCTTCTTGTCACTGGTGATCCTGGCTGGGGAGCCTGGTGGACCAGGAACCCCTCACTCCTCAGGAGGACCTCCACAGCCAAGATATCTCTCCCAATTCTTAATTGTCACACAGGGGTATGAGACCAACCCCTTTTGCATCTTGCAGTCTCAATGTGGCTTCTTCCTTATATCCTTAATTATAGGAGTTCTGTTCAGTTAGTCTTCAGGTGGTTGTTCTATAATTTTGCTGTAATTTTGATGTGGCCCTGGCAGCAGGCAAGCACAGCACTTACTTAATTCGCTATCTTGACCAGGAGTCCAGTTCCACGCATTATTGTTGCTTCCTTTTTTGTTATTTTGTTGTTTCACTATTATCTGCTTAATGACTTTTCAGGACTAATATTTGTTGTTGTTGTTGTCCAAGACTTTCTTTAACAGCAGTTTTAGATTCATAATAAAATTGAGAAGAAGGTACAGAGATTTTCCCATAGACTTCACTACATGCATAGTCTTCCCTATTATCAGCATCACTCATCAAAATGATACAGTTTTTACCAAGGATGAGATTACATTGACATATCATAATCACTAATGTCCATAATTTATCCTAGGGTTCACTCTTGATATTGTTCATTTTATGTGTTTGAACTAATACATAATGGCATGTAGTCATCACTGTAATATCAGACAGAGTATTTTCGCTGCCCTCAAAATCCTCTGTGTTTTGCCTATTGGTCTTCATACCCCACGCCTCTGGCAACCACTAATCTTTTATTTATTGTCTACATAATTTTGCCTTTCAGGACTAATTCTTTAATAGCCTGTATTCTTTGCCATGCAATAACGTTTCTGCTCAGTTAGCTTACAGTGCTGCTGCTGATTAGTTAGAATTTTGTTTTGTTTTAATGTCTTGAACCATAAGGCTTCTGCCTATTACCAATGTTTGGCCATGCCTTTAATCTCATATCATTTACAATTCTGCCTTAATCTTCACTTCCTGCTCACAAAGGACCTTGGGGTCTTCCTTAAGTGAGAGTTTGGGGCTGTCTGCCATCCTCTGGGGTCTGAACGCATCTTTGCACTTGCACAGTCGTTAGGTCTCCTATAATATTTCAAAGCTTTTTAAAGCCCACTGCGGACATCTCATTCCCTAGATCTTCCTTTTAATGTTTTGCTTATCTTTATCTTTGCTACAGCATTCATCAGGCATCTTTAGGCAGCTATAATGTTAAAATTTATTTTCACTCATTATTTTCAACAAAGACCCTGGAGATAGGGCTACTCTCTTGATATAAACTTCTAGTTAGGACAAATAATGACATCATTTTGCAACTGAGATTTTTCTAAGGAGAAGCCAGACAAGTAAAATAGTGAACGTATTTCTAATTATCGGACTTAATTTCTGAGCGACTCCAAATCCGGTCTACCCTCACCCATGGCTACACAGCTACTTGCTTTCTCAGTTACTATGTTTGTGAGCCTGCTTGTTTTTAAGGCTGCTGCCGAGCTGGGAGATGGGGATGGGAATAGGCCAAGTTATACTGCCACAAATCCTGCTGCTCTTACTGAAGTTCAGTAGATTTTTCTCAAAGAAATATTCCCCGTTTGCTTCAATATTTTGGTTAATTTCAGAGTTCCGAAAATATTGACTTTGACAGTTTGTTGGCAATGTTGTTGTTGCTTTTCCATATTTTTGGAAGCCCTCACTCTGCTATTCTGGAAGTCCCACCTGTTTCTTTTTTTCTGTCTTTCCAGTTAAATTATATATAGATATATATAATGGGAAAGCAGAAGGTTTTCGTTTTTTTAATTAGGTCAGTTAGCTGTATCTTTCTATATATAGTGGAATATTCTTCAATATAAATGCAACATTATTATATCTATCAGATAAGTGATAGATATGAAAGGTAGGAAATAATTACTATGCCCAAATAGTTTATGTGTATCTAATACACATTGTACAGTCGCCCCTTCCCCCTCATCCATGGAGGAAATGTTCTAGGACCTCCAGTGGATGCTTGCCACCTTGGGTAGTAGCAAACACTCTATATACTATGTTTTTCCCTATACATGCACACTTATGATAATTTAATTTATAAATTAGGCCTAGTAAGAGATCAAAAACAATATCTCATCATAAAATAAAACAATTATAACTATACTGTAATAATGCTATGTGAATGGGGTCTGTCTCAAAATATCTTATTGTGCTGTACTCATCCTTCTTCGGGTGATGATGTGAGATGGTAAAATGACTTCTGAAGTCCAGAACTTTCAGGCTTCTCTTTGGCGTATTCAAATTGCCAACATCACTACTTTTGTGTGTCGTGGCCATTATTAAGTAAATAAGGGTGACTTGAACACAAGCACTCTGATACCCCAACAGTAGATCTGATAACCAAGACCGTTACTTAGTGGCAAATGGGTAGGGAGCATACACAGTGTTGATATACTGGACAAAGGCATGATTCATGTCCTGGGTGAGACAGAGTGGCACTGTGTGAAATTTCATCTTCCTACTCAGAATGGTGTAGGAATTAAAACTTAATGTACTGTTCATTCTGGAATTTTCTGTTTAATATTTTCAGACTACCTTTGACCATGATTAACTGAAACTGCAGAAAGCAAAACCTCAGATAAAGGGGGATTACTGTATAAATTAATCTTTATTAATATTCTTTATGAAATAAGGCATTTTTATCCTCATTTTATAGAAAATAAAATTTAAGATTCATAGAGGTAAAATATTCTAGGGTGAAAAGCAGCAGTTGTAAACTAGCAGTTAAATACACTCTTGCTGAAAAGTAGATTCTATGAAACACTAGATCATATATATTATTTTCATTATGTGCCTATTTACATATCAGTATCCACCAATAAAATATGAGTACTATTGACTTATGTTTATATGCCCAGTGTCTGTCATATTGACTGACATCCGACAGACACGATGTTGAATGCTTGAATAAATGAAGCTCACTAACTCTCTGAGTCTTCAAGTCTCACATCTCTGAAATGAAAAAGTTGAATTAGAAGAATTCAAATGTCCCATATAGCAAAAGGGGGTCTATATTTCCATCTCACTAAACATCATGAGTCACTGTAGATTTCTGTGATGTCTACAGATGTGATATCATCACAGAGATATGTGAGAAAATTATTTTTCTTATAGATGGACTAAAGTGGAGACAGACTGAAGCTTAGAAGACTGGTTAGAATTTGTGAGTTTAAGGTAAGGATGCTATAGGTATCAGTGTTTCTCTCCTAAGAGGAATTTGGTCTTTTCCTCAGAAATTAGATGGGAGTTAATGTTTGTGGGGATATGTCTATGTCTATGTTTTATCATTATCAACATTTTTTTTAGAAAAGATTAGGTAAGGGGATGCTTCATAAACTTTACACATCCTATTTTAAGTATTATTTTATTACATCAGACTAATTATATTTATAGAAATATCAACTAATCAAGAGATATACCAACATATTGATATTAAAATGTATACACAATAATTAACAATTGTATTAATAATATATCTAACATTTGTTGAGTACTTACTATGCTTGAGAAAACATTTTAAGCACATTAAAGATAATATCTTATATAATCCTCAGGTTAATAAGATAATTATTTCTTCTTTAGTACTTATGAATATACTGTTTCACAGAAAGTATAAGAATTGTTTTCTAAGTCCAAATAGCCAGTAGAGGGTAGAGCCAGAGGCATTTCAATTCCAGAGATTATGATGTTAATCATATATGAAACCAAGTGGGAGATCAGTATATTTGATCACGTTTTTGAGCTATGGGATGGGTTTAAATTCCAGGGAATCTCTTGTTTTAATTCAGTACAAAGATGAATATTGGTTCTGGACTCATGTAAAAATAAAGAGTGATGCTATCTATCATTATACACTTTGGACAAGTTTTATAAGCTTCCTGAGCATGAACAAACTTGAAAATAAAATACAAATATAAAGACTGATCACCTAGGATTCTAAAGAGGATTTCATGATATAATGAATGCATATACTATAATGTAGTGATGGGGAAATGACAAACATTTAATAAAAAGGTGTGTGTGTGTGTGTGTGTGTGTGTGATGTGAATTTAATACTTTAGCTCTGTGTTGTGTATGTGTTTAATGTTTTAGCTCCATTCTAGTGGCTGTGGAGAAGATTTGTGATGGGATGAACCCAGAGTAGATTTCTGCTCACATGAAATGCATTTGATACAGGCTGCCATAAATCTTTCTTATTTATCTATTCACTGATACAACACAAATCCTTGTGCCTCCAACAGATAGCTACAGTTGACAATCCAGGGTACTTTTATAATGAGAAAACATAATAACACAGCTTAATTCCACTATTGCTTTGATTTTGGTCTTGGTCAAGTGTGCTTCTCCCTAATTTTGATCTAGTCTTCAAGGCCCAGATTAAGAGTGACCTACTTAATCCATGCTCGACATCCTCTGCCAAAATTAATTGCATTTTTTTCTACTCCCATAAAATACCAATTACATATTAATTACTTAAATTATATATATATATATATATATATATATATATATATATATATATATATATATATATATTTTATATCAATGGAATGGTTCATACATATCTGTTTTCAAATGGATTAAATGATCCTTATAGCAAAGCAAGGGGGCTATTAATTTCCTACCACTACTGACTGACCCCAGATATTTAATATCACGATGATTTACATTCAGTTAATGCTAGATAGATACCTGTATGCTCAAATACAGATTGAGGCCAGTTTGCAAAGAACTCATGCAAGAAGTTGATCCATATAATTGTCATACTCAGTAACCTCCTGGGAAAATTACTTTCTTCATTTTTAAATGTCTTGCATTTAGGAAAATGATAGACTACTGGATGGGGAAATCATATTGCACAAAGACTGCTTAAAACATTTCTAACACCTACCTTATTGCCCTGCATGGAGTTATGCATGTGCATATTTGTGAGGAGATATGGTTATAAATCTTTGTGCTGACAGTAAAATAGGGAGCTCTAAATACATTCCGGTACATATCTGGCATTTTCTTTCTGAACTCAATAAGAATTTAAATGAAATTGTACAGCCTGTATGTGAATATGCTATATACATAGGCTTGGTGTACCTATATTGAGGTCATCAAAAAAAAAAGAAAAAATAAAAAGAAAAAAGAAACAGATTTATGTTTGACTCCTAGGTCTGTGGAAATGTCTGACAGTGCAAAATACCATCCTTAATGTGGTTTACAATGATTCTGTGGTATCCAAAGATGAATGTCAAGTCATGGGTGGATGGAAGTGGCACTGAAAAGGAGAAATATAATATTTTTACTCAAACTTAGTCATATTCCAGTTATGAGTGAAAATGGGACTCTGTTGAAAAGACTGTAAAAAATAGCATAGTGTAAATATAATATAACTTTTCTTTTCATATTATTACGACATGCCAAGTTCATACTGTTACTTTTATATATAATTTTCTCTTACATTTATAAAGAGGAGCATAGGAACAGAAATGGCATTAAAGTGGAAGAGAAAAAGATGTTTTTTTGTCAACTCTAATCTCATTTACTTCTGGGCAACTTTTCAATCTCAAAATTGATTGCTTTTTGATGCTTTACCATAAATTAGAGGAAGAGCTTCTGTAAATCATAGCTGTATCTAGCACCTTGAAATTCACACAAATAGAATCCAAATCTATTTTAAGTAAATATTTTATTCAAATGTTTCAATTGTCTTTCTTTTTTAAGTGGTGTGTAGGATAATTTTATAATTTGAATAGCTGATTAATATCACAAGGAAATCAATTATGGCCTTAGACCCTTTATTTATAAAAAATAAAGTGAAGGGCTTTGATGCCATTTTGCTGTCATTTGAACTAGAATGTTACACCAATACTGTATCTTATTTGGAATAAATTATACCTTTGCAAGTCTAATAGAATAAAGAGGGTTAAAGTCCCAAGACAGATTAAAGACTCAAGAGGACACACATTCTCGTGAATCTCATAAATTTACACTTTCTAAAGTTTGTTTTAAATAACATTCAACATAAATGTCTTCCTCTCTGACTCCCCTTCCCTTTGCCAAGTCATTTGTCTCAAAAATCTTAGAAGAAACCAAAAAAAGTTTCCTTCTTCATTTAGAGAATCAGCTGATGTTTCATATTATTCAAATAATGGTACAGTGACTGTACTGTAATCGTGTAGAGTATGAATACAAATCTAAATTATGTTTAAATATTTAATTTTACTACATGGTAAGATCTTGAACTAATTAATATACCTAAATAATTGGTAACTTTGTCAATTGTCATATATTGTTAAGCATTTTAAGGAAAATAATTTAGTATTTTTTTATGACTTGGGGTGAGAGATACAATGAGGCAATAGAGCTCATTTTTTAAAAAAAATCTCTTTTTCTATCATCGCTTTTACTATGGTTCCTAATATTCATATTCATTGGTCATTTTGTCGTGTTGTTATTTCATTACTGATTCAATGTTTTATACACACACACACACACACGCACAGAGGGTACCAAAATAGTATACACATTTTAAGAAAGGAAAAAACTGTATTAATTGTAATACTCAATATATAACAATAACGAAAGATGAATACAAGTCACATTTGACTTCTGCAATTACAAGAGGTGCTCAAAGTGGTTACCATCAGCCTCCAGACACTTCCGATTACAGTGAACTTCTGCTTGAACATAGATAACATCTCAAAATGTGTATACTATTTTTGGCACCCCTGGTGTGTGTGTGTGTGTGTGTATGTGTGTGTGTGTATGTATTTTTTTTTCCTATTGAATATACCAAACACTTTATACTATTCAGACAATGCTGGATTTGGAGGATCAGTGGTAAAAATGTAAAATTTATGTCACTGGAAATAAGCCTATCTATTTCAGAGAATAAAAATGTTGCTGCTTCAAAGTTCAGGGAGTAAAGCTTTATGAACTATAATATATTTAAGTCTCTGATCCTCATGTTGTCATAGTATTAAATATTTGGAGTTGAGACAAATAAAGGAATCTACTTTTGAAAAGTACAACTATACAGCCTTCATTCTAAGTTCAAGGGGAATATGTGTACTTTATTTTACATATACATAGGAGGTTTATATTCACAGAAATTTAAGAATGTCTGATATAATTGAACGAAGAAAGAAATTAGTAAGATTTGTAACTAGGTCATCAGAGGATACTTACACTCTCTACACCTCAATGTAGCCAACATCTGATAAATATTAATACTTCTCATGCATGGAAACAGAGAATATGTAATTAAGTCTTTATTGCATCATATTCTCATTTTTCTCTCTAAATTAAAAAAATATGACTCAGATTTCAGCTATGACATATAACGAGGATGGAAGTTGTCTCTCATATTCGTACAATGACAAGAAAACAGATTTTGAACAAACTGAAAATTAATGATTTTCCTTGGACTCATCAGAGAAGTGAGGTCACAGTTTCAACCTCCACCATCAACTCTGTAGATACGGATGCATCCAGAGAGTTGCAGCTGAGATATGCCTATCTGAAACAACAGCTGCTGGAGTCATAACCTTGCAAGAATTTCCACAGTAATTTTAATGAGTTGCTAGAAGGTGAGTGTGGACTAACTTGAGAGTGAGAAACCTCTGGGCACTGTAGTGTTTGGAGAAACACTTTCATGGGTTTTGTATTCAAGAACATCACCAAGTTTTATAGGTAAATAACCAAGAAAGATACCTCCCTGGTGCTAACAGGGACAGAGGACATGTAACCATTGACAGATATTCCCAGAGCATTCTCTGTTACACTTTTCAGTTTCACCTAAGGAAAGGCGGTTGGGGGGGGGGACGGGGGGGGGCGGCTAAAAGCACTTAAAATGTCAAGCCCAAGGAGACAGGTCCCACTGATATTTAATCATATTTAATCATAATCATTGCTTCCCCTGCCCTACACCTTACCTCTACACCAACACAGCTTCAATACAGTAACACAGTGTTGAAATTGAAAGGGTTACAAAACACGTATTGTATATAAAGAGGAGAGTTTAGGGAAGAGCAAAGGAATCAAGGGAGATAAAAACAAGGACATTGGGGCGATTTCAAGCCTTTGACACCTGCAACTACAACAAATGCTAAACACAGCCAAATTCCTAGCCAGATTAATAGGAAACCTTATGCTCAAGTTCTATTTATTATAGTTGCTATTACCAGATACTTCATATTTAGCCTTAAATTAAAAAAAATCACAAGACACGCAAAATGCAAGTAAGAAAAATCGAGCATCAGCATCAAGCTCATATTTGACACTGATGTTGGAAATATTGTACAGTTTTAAAATAACTATAAGTAATATGTTAATTGCTCTAGTGGATGGAGTCAACAGTCAACAGCATAGAATAGATGAGTAATGTAAGCAGAAAGAAACACTAAGAATGAATCAAAAGGTTTCAAAGGAAATAAAATGCACTGTAACATAAATGAAGAATGCTGACAGGGACAGAGGACTTGTCCCCCTGTTGATGAGCTCATTAGTAGACTGGACAAAACCACGGGAGTAGGGGGTGGGGGTAACAGTGAACTTGAAGATAGACCAATTAAAAAAAAATCCTAAACTGAATTGCAAAGAGAAAAACAGATGATAAGAAAATAACAGAATGTGATTCTACTTCAAAGTGCGTAACATAGGCATAATTGAATACCAGGAGAAGAAAGTGAGAGTGGTGCAGAATAAATATTTGAAGTAACAAAGGCTAAAATCTTTAAAAATTAATGACAGAAACCAATCAGAGATTTAGGTAATCTGATAACATGGAAAATAAATGCCAAAAAATACACCCAGGAATATAATGTTAAAACTGCTGAAAACCAAAGACAAAGAGAAAATCTTGAAAGAAGCCAGAGAAAAAACACAAAAACAAAAACATCCTATTGCAAATGGGCACAATTTCTGAACAGGCACATTAAAAAAAAAAGATGATATACAAATGAAAACAAGCCTATGAAAAGATGTTCAACATAATTTGTCATTAAAGAATTGCAAAGTAAATCAGCAGTGAATTACTATTAATAGACACCTATTAGAATGGCTAAAATAAAAAAAAAAAAAAAAAAAAAAAAAAAGACAGTACCAAATACTGGCAAGGATGTGCAGCCAAAGTAATTCTCATTCAATACTAGTAGGGATGCCAAATGATGAGCCACTTTGGAAGACATTTTAGTAATTTTGTACAAAGTCTTACCATATATTCCAAACTGAATGGAAAAATGTTTATCCACACAAAAATCTGCATGTGAGTTTTTATTGCACCTTGGCTTAATTCACAATTTCCAACAACTGGAAATAACCAAAGATTCCTTCAATAGGTAAATGGATGAACAAACTAGTGCATATGTGCAATGGAATATTATTTAGTAGTGAGAAAAAAATGACCTATCAAGCCACAAAAAGATACTTATGGTTGCTAAATACATATTGTTAACTGAAAGTAGACAAACTGAAAAGAATGCATATGGTATGTCCAATCGTGACATTCTGGAAAAGGCAACACTGTAGAGATGCTACAAAGTTCAATGCTTGTCATCTAGAGGTTGGGGGAGGAACCGAAAGATAGATAGATAAAACACTGGGGATATTTTAGAGTGGTGAAACTATTCAGTATGATACTGAAATTTTGAACCCATAAGAATATAGATTTATCAAAATCTATAGTTCTTTAAGTCACAAAGCATAGATTTTAATATATAGAAATAAAATTAGGTGATATTGGGATTGCAGTATGTTACGCAGAATGTGACAGAACACTCTAACTGCTTTATAAATGTATGATACGATCTCACTGAAGTGACCGAGGAAAAAGGTGCTGACCTAAGTAACTTTGGAAATGGAGTTTGTAAGACTAAAGGCAAAAGAAACTGTGTAGGCACCATGCTATAGTTTATAAAGTTCCTCAGTATATTAACAATTCAGATACTGCTACACAACAGCACCGGAACTGAATAGAGAAGTAATGTATGGTTGATGGTGGAGACCAAATTACCTACTGTTGGAATAGGAGTTTACAGATAAGCCAATAGGGTGATGCAAAAGTAATTACGGTTTAAAAGGTTAAAAATAATTGCAAAAACCGCAATTACTTTCGCACCTAATAAAATGATCCATTTGTTAATGAAATAGAGTTGGCGATATTGGTAAGAAGTCATGGTTACCTTAATACAAGTATAGATTGTTACATATAGAAATATTTATACATATGGGTGTTTACACAGAATTCCTCCCTTGCTCTTTCAGATGACAGACTCAAGCAGCAAAAAACAAAAAAACTAAAAAAAAAACAAAAAAAAAAACTAGTAGTAATGAGCACATCTTTATCTTGGTTTCTAATACCATTCTCCAACAAAAGCAGTAGGAATTTCTAGCAATATGACTTATTCTAGGATTGGGATAGAAAATGTACAAGGTAAACCTGGAAAATCTTTCAGTTCCAAAAAGTTATGAAGTCTTCCATAAAACAATGCTGTACAGGTTTCCATATACAAACAGCCACCTAACTATAGTAGATAGTAGCATAGGTTCTGGAGTTCGCCTGTCTAGACTTTAATCCTAGTGTCTTTGTTTACCTAAATTTTGATGTTGGGAAATTTATAGATAGTCTGATTATTACCGGGTTTCCCTGAAAATAAGACCTAGACGGGCCATCAGATTTAATGCACCTTTTGGAGCAAAATTAATAATTATAGTAAAATAAGACCAGGTCTTTAATATGATATGATATGATACAATATAATACAATATAATACCAGGTCTTATATTAATTTTTGCTCCAAATGACGCATTAGAGCTGATGGTCTGGCTAAGTCTTATTTTTGGGGAAACACGGCACCTATAATAATCTGTTTTGTAGTTTTGATTTATACTAGATAGTGTTCTGTAATCTGATTTTACAGTTAATATTATGAAATGAGTACTAAGTTATTTGTAATACATTAATTATCAAGGGATGTTCACAAAAACATTGATGTCTTCCATTTACTAGTTCTTATCTTTATAACTAATTTCAATATATAAGATGAAACCACTTTTTTTTTTCTTCCACAAGCAACAAATCTTCTACTATAAGATATAAGGGAAGGAGACTAAAATCTCATTTCATATCAGTCCTATAGATAGGTACATTTAGTAAGCATGGAATATTAAATTTATTATTTCAAAGGATCTTGGTCCAAAGCCTATTTAATTTCTGTTTGTAGAATTAAGTTACCATTGTTGTATTGAGATAAACAGAATAGCCTGGAGGAAACCGCAAGGAGGTTAATTACCAAATTCTCTGAAAGTCAAAAGATTTTTTTTTTTTTTCAGCATCCTTTCCACAAGGAAGTCCCTGTGGTATTGTCTGAAGAACATCACAAATTGTAAGTTTTTACTTTCTTTCTCTGAAAAGCTCCATGTTCCAAACAAAATTTACTACTTAAAAGAGAAAGTCAAATACATTTGTAAATCACAATGAAGTACTTCAAAAATAAGCTTTCAGTTCATATACACTTATATACCTGAATAAATGTATTATGAATTTAGAACAAAAATTATCATGTTTGTTTCAAGGAAAGTGTATCATCTTTATGTAATAACCACAGTTTTGAAATATAGTATTTGAATCAATTTAAAGAGTCAACAAGAAAGTTCAATTAATTTTGCAATAACTCCTAGCAGCAATTCACGTCTATGTTCAGGTCTATTGCTCTTATTTAAGTGGCAATATATTTAATGAGCAATAGTATTACAAAAAAAATTATAATAATTCATCCTATGATGGATGAATCGGCATCTTGAATATCTTTAGGCCATAAAAAAGAGATTACTTACAGTAATAATAGAATTTTAATTAGATCTTAAAGGTCATTTAAATAGGCTGTCACTCACTACTTTACCCTTTCCCAAGAAAATTATTGGTTATTGGTATAGCACTCCGTGAACGTCTTGGACTTGTCTTCTCAGTGTTCCCCAGCAATCCTTTAGCCAGCCACTCTCAGTGAATCATACTTAGGAGTCAAGATGAACTCTATTTCATCCACTTCTCTCTCTGTCACGTATACCTCTGAGGATAGCATCCTGATTCAGCTTGAGCAGTTCCAGGAATAAAGAACTTATTACATTATACATCATTCATTTCTGGAAAGTTACATCTATTGAAGTATTTCATGTTTGTTTAAACCAATGAAAGTGAAACCATTATTTTCAGCCTTTGGCCTAAATTCACTCTCTTCAGACCACTAAAATAAACTTGAATTTCTTTTTGACTAGAGGAATCTTGCAATTTGCTGCAAAAGAAGCTTGGAAATTTTGCAGCAGTGTACACATAGGAAGTAAACAGAAATGGTTCCATGAGCTTGCTGGTTGTGGCAAATTGTAGCTTTCTTAACAGGCAATGGTGAACTACATAGTCAAGTAACTCATTCCCAAAAGGTACACAATGTACACCATTGAAAGAAGAACAGGATAATTGCAATAACAATGACATTCAAAAAGATTTGGAAGAACAGAAAGAACATGAGACTCACTGGTCCATGGTAATTCTGAATTCCAGGTAAACAATTGTTGCCAGATCTTCACAAAATAACATTCCTTTCTCATAAGATATTGCTCATATTAGATATCTCAGCCTGCTTCTCAACAGTAAAAAGTAGGAAGCACAGAATCCTTTTTTCCCCCTACTTTTTTGTTTCTAATTGTTTATTGCATTCTCTTTTTTGTTAAGAGCTGATAATACTTTTGCCAGTACACCTTTATTAAAAGTTTCTGGTGGGTCCGTAAATATACCTGATGAAGGCCCACTCCATGTCGCCAAAGCCACATCCATAATACATCTGTCTACTTTGGTCTGCATATCAGGTTGTTGAGAGACTACACCCTTAGCATTCTGAGAAGTCCTTTTTGTCAAACTGAGAATGACTGCTAGGTACTTTAAGTCTTTCAGAAGTCTTAACAAGGATTGTTAGAGCTAAAACCTAGATTTGATTTTTGATACCAGATTTCATTTCACATTGTGATCTTTATCAACAGAGGAGGCTGAAGAGGAGAGTATTATTCAGTAAGATCTAGATATTCTCTATTTCCTCTAAATCCTGGATTGCAAGCTAAACAATTTCTTCATTAGGTCATCTGTCTCTTGCCATAGACGAGGTTCAACCAATTGACATTTATAACATTTCATCTGATGGCATTAGTCAGATGTTCAAGTACACCAAATATATTTTCTATCTTCCGTGTTACTGCAGACAACCAGCTTGCTAATTGTTTTGCCACTACTCCAATAATTGCAGTTTTTCCAACCTGGTAAAAATGTGTTTCCACTGTTTCCAGCACTATTACATTTACCTATCCTTTACTGTTTCCTTGCTACATTTGCAGCCTTGACATGGTTCCAGACAATGCCAAGTGGTTTAAATTATCGTTAAAGCAGACCTCTATTCCCACATCAAATTCCGTGCCAGTTTGCTCTTGCTGCATGGCAAATCATCTCAAAATGCACTGGCTTAAAACAAGAATTATGTATTAATTCTCCCACTGTTGTGCATTGAGAGGGCAGATTTTCTGATCTCGGTAGGTTCAGCTGGGTCTGGATAATCAGTCTCAAATGGTCTCATTCAACTTTCTGGGGGCTAGAAGGTTGGTTGGGATAGGAGAAAAACTTCTCTCAAATATCTCTGAGTCACTATGTGTCAACTGGAACAATGGCTAAATGTGTCTCATCACCCAGCAGGCTATCTCAGACTTTCTCACTGGCTGGGAAAAACATTGTTAGCAGCACAACAAGGCAAGTTGGAAGACATTTCTCCATGGGCCTCATCAATTGCATAAAGATGCTTCTTTCCAGCCTCTGATGTCAGTTTCCTCTCCAACTTCTAAGTAACTGCTAATTGAATGTCATAGATTTTGAATTTTTGTTTGTTTCTTTCTTTGGCAACACCCACATTTGATTTATCATATTTATTAAGTTAGGGCAAAAGTAACAACCAAATATAAAATCTCGGGAATACACAAAAAGCTATTTTCCCCCTTAAATCACATTTTAGATGGAACAAATGAGACAGGCAGTAAGAATCTTTGCTCCAAGCTATATTTCAGGGACAAAAATATTCCATCTAGCCTAGTGCTCAAATATTTGGGATTTTGGAACTGTGTCATGTGCATCATCTGGCTGTCTGCAAGAAAGAGTCAATGCAGGAGGCACATACACTTTTAACCATTCAAGCTAGAGGGGACACACATCATTTCTACTCATATCCTCCTTGTGAAAAGTCATCCCAGGTGTATGACTACAAATAGATGCAAGTGGACTAGCAAATATAGTCTAGTATATTCCATGGAAGATTGGGTTATTATTGATGAATAATTACCTAGTTTTTACTATAGCACTCTATTAATTATATGCTAATTTTCATTAAATGCATTTTTGTTTTGTGATTTAAAAAATTAAATATATGAGACATTTTTAGTATATGTCCGTATATACATGTGTGTGTGTGTGTGTGTATATATATATATATATATACACACATATATATATTTAACTTTTTTATTGTAGTAAAATACATACAGCAAAATTTACCATCTTAATAATTTTTAAGTATACAGTTCAGTGGCAATAGATACATTCACATTGTTGTGTAACCATCACCACCATCCATCATGTAACTCTTTTCAGGTTGTAAAATTGAAATTCTATACCTACTAAATAATAACTCCCTGTTCTCCATACCTCACATATCTTGGCAACCACCATAATACTTTTTGTCTTTATAGTTTTGACTACTCTTTAAGTGCCTCATATAAATTAAATTTGTCTTCTTGAGACTCGCTTATTTCAATTAGCATATTGTCCTCAAATTTTGTCCATGTTGTAGCATATTGCAGAATTTCCTTTAAGGCTGAATAAATTTCCATTGTATGTATGTATCACATTTTGCTTATCCATTCATTGATTGATGGACAACATTTTGGTTGCTTCCACATTTTAACTATTGTGAATAATGCTGTTATGAACATGGGTGTACAAATATCTTTTTGAGATCCTGCGTTCAGTTATTTTGTATATATACCCATAAATAGAATTGGTGGATCATATGGTAATAGTATTTTTAATTTAGGGAGGAAATGCCATACTGTTTTCTACTGTGGCTGTATCATTTTACATTCCTATGGACAGTGCACAGGGCTTCCAATCCTCCACATTTTTGCCAACACTTGTTTTCTGCTTTTCGATGGTAGCCATTTTAAGGGTATTACGTGGTATCTCACTGTGGTTTGTGTATATATATGTGTGTGTGTATATATATATATATATATATATATATATATGTAATAAAGTGTCTCATTTTAGATATTTTACTTTAATATACACATAAGTATTCAATATATACTTACAAATTTTTGATCCATCTCTTTACATATACAACTATTGTGAAAGGTAGATACCAGATAAAACTGCAAATTCTAGCTTCATAATAGTGAAACAACCAAACACTCTGCTTTATTCAAACGATTTTGTTTTTCCTGTTTAACTGAAGGCCCAGATTATCAGAACACTGATAGGAAGAGTTAAGAGAGGACATTTCCATACATGTGCATTGTGTAATCATGGTACTCATAGAGGGTGACTCTTAGGGAAAGCAAGTAGTTTGAATATCCAGGAATAATTCTGAAAGCTACTGAAAGAAGGGAAAGAGGAGGCCATAGCAGAACAATTGAGGTATTTAAGCTTTCAGTTTATCTCCCTGAGGATGATTTGATTTGTGGGCTTTATTCTTCCCCAGCCAATGTGCCTGAATTATAATGTTCTAACTCACTGCCTAAATATGTCTGGTTCTTGACATTTCTAAAACAAACTTGATTTTGTTTTCTTATGTTCCTAATTTCTTCTCATGTTATTTGATTGCACCTTTAAGGATCTATATATTTCCTGTTTACAATCATTGTTAATTATCAGACCCCGATTATGGTTGCTTTCTTTATCAGAAAATTAGTCTTGGTTTTCTTTTCTTTTTGAAACTACATTTTAACTTTGATATTTCTGCTAAACTCTTTTTAAAAGATGCAGTTTTAGCTTTACTGTCATATTATCATATAGATGATGAAAATAATAGAGAAATTTGCCTTCAGAAGCTCAAGAATTGTTTACGTAACTAAATGCTTTCCATAACTGTAGGAGAAGATGTGTCTTTACTATTCTGAAGTAACATCTTCATTTCAAAGGGATATCCATATTTGGAGGAGATGAAAAGTTGAGTACTGCGATCAAGTCCCTCATTCTCTGCAGAGCTCTAAAACTAATGATTATGCTGTAGAAAGGACATAGTTATCACATATAAGAAAAGAGGGTTTGTTTGTTCAAGTTTAAATGCTGCAGGTACTCGCAGAGAGCTGAGATTTTGCAAATGTTAAAATAAAGGAATATTGAGCTCAGGGGTTCTATGCCTACAAGCATTAAGAATTATACAATTTTATAAATAAAATTTCTAAGTCAATTGGAAAGTAATTAGGACATAGACTCTTTTTCAAAAAATTAAAGTACTAGAAATTCAGTAATATTACCTAATCAATCATTTTTGATCATTGCTATTCTACATGCATAGATTGCAATTTGCTTGAACTTAATTTAAAAGGCATTTATTTGAGAAAATATTGATTCCTCCCTTGTATTAAACTTGTTGTTAGATTTTGGAAATACTTACCATGATAAAACACAATGCAATTATTATGGAGCTTTAAAAAAGTCCTCATGTATTGAGAAAGTGTACCTAAAAAGCAAAAATTTAATGTTCTAGCTTTTAATATGTAGCTAAATCCGGTAATATACAATTGTGCATAGAAATAGGAGCAGGGGCTGATCCTAGTGGTTTGAAACTGTCTCCCTTGTATCAATAAACAGACATATGTTCCACTAAATTATATGCCACCAATTGTTTATTTTTTACTCACTAATAACATCACCGGAAAAGAACAAAGCTATTAAAAGATGAATCATGAATGTGATCTAAGGAACTGTAAAACTTTGGTACAATACATACGCATTACTCATTCATATGCTTTTCTATATCCAAATTGTATATATTTGTATCTTTCCCAATTTAAATATATATATACTTTTTTATATTTTTTTTATTTTTGAAACTACATTCGTGCTGAAAATGTCCAACTGGAAACAAATCACAATATGTATATAGATTTGATTTTAAAATCACATCTCATAAACATAACATGACAAACATTTTTGTATCATTTTAACTTTAGTATAAAGAGAGTAATGAAACAGATAAAATCAAAGAAGTTAATTTACTTATCTGATCTTTAATATTTATGAATGATGCAGAGAATTTGGTGATATTTAAAATATATAGATATGTATTTATGCATTTATGTACGTATTTATCAACCTATCTATCTTTCCCTAATAGTTAAGATAAAATTATAAGTAATTAAGTGTTATGAATAGAATTATTATAACAAATTGGTGTAAAAATCACACACACACACACACACACACACACACACATACACACACACACGTGCACAAAATGACAAACTGACTTTCTTGTCAGTCTGGTTTATAATGGAAGTAAACTTGTGGTAACTCTGTTCTTGACCTGTGTGAGGTTTGCCTACTTTTTGTCTTATCAGATTTTAACTCGCGTATGGTAAATATTTTTGTCTTCTGTCACTGCAATGAGTCCATGTCTTACTAATCAAGTATTTCAACTGCACAACCCTCTTTCTTCCAAAATGTTCATTCAAATCCCTAATTGCTACTGTGGATGCAAATCATCTGAGTCATTAGATGATTAATTTCATAAAATAACAGATATGCCCAGTCTACATAGTGGCATCTAACAATCTGCTTCATTCGTGTTGCAATTACCATCTGTTTGTACTGATGTGGTAGAAACTGCAGCTGTCATTTAAATTATGACTAGGGTATGCTTATGGTAAGCAATATTATAAACAGCAGGTCATTATTGGGGACATATTATACATATATATATATATATATATATAGGGTGGCTCGTAAATCTTGGAAATTTCTCTATTATACATTATAATTATTCCAGTTGGACATTATGCTTAATGTTAATCACCTGAAGATTTATTATCTTTAAATCTTGTCTAATTTTATATTTCTATGAATTCCATTTATAAGAAACTACTGAACTTTTGTACTAACATACCATGTTTTAAAAACTGTGTCATTCTCACAATGGATATTTGTGGTTTAAGGAGGTATCTGGCCCTGTGTTATTCACTGGAGATATAAAAATGACAATATTAAACACTTAGCACCAAGGAGTTTGTATCTTTGTAGAGTGCAGATGATGAGGATGTAAAGTTAGTTATAATACAGCTGCTAGGTACAAAATGCAGGGAACTTTGATCTCCATAGGGTTGTATTCAGGTACATCATAACAAGAAGCCCATAAGTAAAATGAATATGGATTCTTGTCATGGTTAATTTTATGTTCCAATTTGTCTAGGCAATGATGCCCTGTTATTTGGTCAAACACTAATTTAGATGTGGCTGTGAAAGTATTTTGTAGGCTTGATTAATAATTACAATCATTAGGTTTCATATATATATATATATATATATATATATATATATATATATATATACACATATGTATATATGAGAGAGAGATAATTATTCTGAGGAATTGACTCACACAATTGTCTGAAATCTGTACCACAGGGTAGCAGTTTAGAAATTCAGACAGGGTTCCTATGTTACAGACTTGAGGTAGAATTTCTTTCTTCTAGTAGGAAACCTCAGATTTTGCTCTGTTTAGCATCTAAGGAAGAACACGGGAGAATCAGGGCATAATTCAATGAAATAGTGCTGATCATTAGGGTTTAAGTAATGCACCATAGTAGAGAATTTTTAGGTGTTACATGTTTTAGTTTTGATATGTTTTGTATGTTAACCACTGAAATGGCATATTTCATGTAATTTGATCTGAAAGACCAAAGTCCACATTCAGTTGTTAGGACTTTTAGAAACTCACTATTATTGTAATTTTTATGGAGTGGCAAAACAGATAACACATAACGTTTTACAAAGCCAGCAAAGCTATAAGTAATTTTTTGACTCATGAAGGTCTTTTTTTTTTTTTTTTTTTTTTAACTTTTAATGAATCTAACTAGTAAAACCTTTCTTGATACTTTATATATTCAGCTCTTCAGATTTTATCTTATTCTATTTACTTCTCTTTTCCAAAGGCTTAAAATTAAGTTATAGTGTCACTAAGGAATACTGCACTGACCATGTTCTATGAATAAAGAGGTTAAGCTTTAATCAATTTATACCCCCAAACACCTGGTAATTTGTCATACAATGAAGCTGGATTTAACCATCATTTCATACTTTGAGAAAGTATTGTAGCATGGAAAATTTAATAGCGATAGAAATACCATGATTCTGCTTTTTTAATATGTAAGTAAGTAGCCCTGGTCCAGTTAATTTCTCAGACCAGGGTGTCAGCAAACTTTTAATATTTCCTGTTGTTTCACATTTTATAATGGAAAATTTTATAATGGAAACATATACAAAGGTAGAGAAAACAGTATCATGGAAACTAAAGTACCCATTTTCCAGCTGTAACAGTTGTCAGCTATGGTCACTCTTGTTTCACTGTACTGCTACTTATCTCCCCTTCACTTCCCACTGAATTATTTTCATGTGAATCCCAGATATATTTCATTAGTTGTATTTTTAAAAAAATTACAAAATATTTTCTGTATCTTTCAAATATGCAGAATACTTTTTTAAAAAATGTGCATAATATTATTAACATATCTTTTAAAAGCCCACATTAATTCCATGATCTCATCAAACATCTATAAGTGTTCACATTGCACTGATTGTCTCATTTCCCCCACAAGTATTAGTGTGACTCAGTATCTAAATGAGGTTAATACATTATATTTGATTGATATATCTAAATCCCTTAGTCTGTAGGCTTTCCTTCCCCCCACCCCTTTTTTTCCTCTTATAATCTTTTTTTTTTTTTTAAGAAACTGGGTTGTTTGTCCTTTAGAATGTCTCACATTCTAGATTTTGCTCATTGTATTCCCTTGGGATTATATTGTTTGATACATTCCTGTACTCTAGATTTCCTGTCAAGTGGTTGTTAGATCTGGAAGGATTGATTTGACTTAAATTTGATGTGTTAGATGAAAATATTTAATAGTTAGCATCCTGTGCTTCCATCGGATGGTACACAATATTATCTCTCTTTTGTGATGCTCATTGATGGTCATTTTCTAGATCCATTGTTTCTTTAGAGTTTTTGCTAATAGATAATATTTTCTTTCTGTCATTCCTCTTCTTTTACTAACAGCTTCTATTGAGAGGACTTTCCCAACTGCTATTTGTTTACTCTGAAATACGGTTCATGTAGGAAAGGCAGTTTTTTTCCCCCTTCATTCACTAGTTTTCAGCATAATGAAAACTACTATCCTTCAAAGTTGACTAATAAGTTAGTATCCTAGTATCCTTAGCGAAATATCTAAATCTTAGTGTCTAAATCATAAGCTTAAATTATTTAATGTTTCAATACACTGTAGCTATTATTGTTGTTGTTATTATTATTATTATTATTATTATTATTGTTTTTTTGGGTTTTTTTTTTTTGAAACTGATAGTTGCCAGAGGGGAGGGGAATGGGGAATAGGTAAAATGGGTGAAGGGGAATAAGATGTACAAACTTCCAATTGTAAAATAAATAAGTCACAGGGCTGTAATATACAGCACATGGAAATTGTCAATAATACTGTACGAACTTTGTATAGAAGCAGATGGTTACTAGACTTATTGGGTTGGTCACATGGTAAGGCATATAACTGTCAAATCAATATCTTGCATAGCCTAAAACTAATATAATATTGTATGTCAAGTATACTTTAATAAATGATAAAATTTTAACTTTTGTTTTTTAAAAATGAAGAATAACCTAGAAACAATGCCTAATTCCATAGTGAAGAGAATCACCCACAGTGTGGTCTCTAAATGCCATTTCCTACCAAAAGGAATTGAGATCACTCCTTGGAGAAATGGCTGATTCCAGGTCTGGGGCAGATTATACACAAAGTGAACATGAATACTTTGTTATACTATAAAGCAAAAAGCTACAAAAGATTATTAGGGTTATGTCAAAAGATCAGAAGCCAATCTGAAGAGATTCTGCTGGCCAAAAGATAGAATAATTTGAGTATCAGCAAACTTTTTAAGTAAAGGAGAAAATAGTAAACATTTTCGTCTTTGCAGGCCACATTGGCTCAGAGGCTTTTTAGTTCACTGACCTCTATCTCTGCACTTCAAATTCTTCAAGTGTAAATTGAAGATAATGTTATAAAGATTAAATTATATTTATTAGAAAAACATTTATTGCCTATACGGCGATCGTTATATTCACCTAAGATATTTAGCAGGTATTCAGTTACATATTGTTTCACAGTAAACTTCCCCCAATTTAGTGATTTAAAACAACAAACATTAGATTCTATTTCACAATTGTTTGGGTCAGTAAATGGAGCAGGGATGAATTCCAGGCAAGGCTCAGCTGGAAAGTTTTTCACTATCATTTAGTTTTTGCTGGTATAAATTGATCATACTCAGCTGGAAAGCTGAGTGGGCTTGGAGTGTTCATGATGGCTTCACTCACATGCATGGGACAGTGTCAAAATGGTTGGCAGGCTGGAAAAGGCTGGAGCCTTCTTCCTCTCCATGTAGTCTCAGAGTTTCTCAGTGTGGCCTCTTCAGGCGGGTAGTTGGGATTCTTACATGGAAACTGATGGCTCTAAAAAGACTAATGCAGAAGTCGGCATTTTTCTTACAGAAAAGGCTAAAAACTCTCGAAATATCACCTCTGCTATACCAAGAAGTAAGATAAATCACAGGCCAGCACAGATGGAAGGGGAGGATAATTAGAAAACACATCTCAATGCAAGGAATGTTAAAGAATTTGTAGTCATTTTTAACCTGACATAGCCTGTTATCAAGTCACAAATTCTCCTGTTTCACGCTCCTCCCATGACCTATAAAGGCTCCTCTTAGTATATTATTTTCTCCTATTTTAGGAGCTCACATCTAAATCAAGTGCAAGTGTGGATGAGGCTCCTTAAGTGTACGGCTACATGTAGGCTTCCTCTCAATCTAAAAACTGGTGAACTTAAAGAAACAAATGATCTATCTTTCAAACACCTAACATATAATGGTGGGTCAGCCATAGGGAAATTGTATTGGATTCTTCCATTAATAAGGCATTGGGGCTTGGTGTTGTTAGGCCAACAGCAGTCAAGGGTGGGTTTCAGTGCTGAAATCCGGCTGGACGTGTGTTGTCAATTCATTGATTACGGCTTATTTCTCCTCCCAGAAAAAGATTCTCTGCGGATCTTTGCTTCACCCTCTGGGTTTTATTTCTGCCTTATGAGTCATCCTTTATTTTCCCATAATAAAGATCTGAGGTTTATAGGTGAGTATATTTGGATCTGCTTCTACTGTAGTATATTGCAGGTCCAAAGGCTTCTTTTTTATGTCATATCTCTATATCTTTTAGTTCAAGTATTATAATACCTTTAAAAATGCCATAACTTCCTATACTAAATTATACTTCACTGCACAGATCAAAAGCCACACCTGCACCTCTTTCTGAGACAGTTATTCTATTTATTAAGTTGACGGACAGGGTATTTAGTGACAATAATGTTGGTATTGTAAAAACTTTTTTGCTTTGTTTGTGTGATAATATTGGGGATCCTTCTGTATACAAGATAATTTATAAGAACCACACCTTAAGACTCTTAATGCCAAGAGTCAAAAAATGCTTCTCTGTCCCGAACTCCTGGGAACGCAAAACAAGAATCCTTTAGTTCAGGGAGAATAGAAGGTTTCTCATAGAGAATAGAGGAATTAATGCTGCATTCTTATTTTCCCAAATTTTCCTTAAAAATCTTCTTGCATGTGAGTGTCTAGGATGTTTATATGCAACTAGAGATGAGTAATTGGTATTTTTAGTCAAACAGCTGTGCAACAATCCTATACTAAGGAATCTAAGGGTGCTACTTTCATCAACATTGAGACCTAGGGGGTGATTTTTACTTATGAGGCTTTATCTTACCTAACTTTCAAGGATCCCCCAAATGCCTCCTTTTATACCCTGTTACATATTGTAATACATCAATATATTTCATCAAATATTATATTATCATAATTGTGGTTATTGTAGTAAAATATAGTTTGTAATATAGTATTTAGTTATTATCTTCCAATTTCAGAGGGAAGCTATCATACGCTGACCAAATGTAACATGATACAAACATATATCATGAATTACCATAATACATGATATACACAATCATATAAACATACTTTCAAAGTCGTATTGGGTCTGTCCCTATATATTCACTTTTACAAAATATGAAAATGAGTATTTGCAGATGTTCACTAATTACTCAAAATTACATAACTCCTGATTATCATACCTAAGTTATTTCCCCACTCTTTACTTATATTAGCTCATATAGTATTAAATGAGAAAAAATAGGTTTTAAGTGACATTGGTTTAATGTGATGAAATGCGTCTTCGACTCTTAGGTTTTCTATTTCCAAAGCAAAAGTCCTCTGCATTACACCATATGCATGTCTAGGTTTTGCATTTTTAGATATAGTATGAATAGCTATTCAACAGGAAGTTAGTTTCAGGTTATAGCAACGTCTGAGATAGTTGCCAGCTGTGCGAGAAAGGAGAGATAATGACACAAAAATGATGGCAACTTGCAGGGCACTGGTTAAAAGATGCCATATTGTTAACTTTGAAAATGGAGTAAGAGGGTTAGGTGTCAAGGGATATGTTTGGTCTCTAGAAGCTGCATCTGAGACTCCAAAAAGGAACACAGACTTGGCAATGCCTTGGTTTTAGTCCAGTGAGAACTGTATCAGACCTGATCTCCAGAATTGTAAGATAATAAACGTGTGTTGCACTAAATTTGAAGTAATTTGTTATAGGAACAATAGAAGACTAATGCTTTCTCTCTTCATTTTATTAAAAAGTGGTGAGGCACAATACTTAGATTTTATTGGGAGGAGGGTGTGGTGGTGGGAGCTGTGTGGCTATAGATATTATAATATGTAATGAAAGATGTAAAATAAAAATATAGTTATTCATTTTCAGAGAATTTTAATATTAAACGCATAGCACCCTAGAGTTACAAGAAACCGAACAGTTCACTTTGTCTGTCTTACTAATTAAGAGATCAGAGTTAAAGTAACTTGTTTGCATCTAGTGTTGCAGCTCTGGTCTAGAACATGCATCAGTATTCTGTTCAGGATTGCAACACTGCTTACATCACACTGTTTCTCATTTTAAAGAGAATTTGGTGCCAGAAGTGACTGCATCAAAATACCACCTAAATGAAATGAGAGCTAATATTATAAATAAATCCCATGGAGGACAAAACAGGGGCATTAAGAAATTACTTAATCAATTATCTTAAAACAAGGCAAGACAGTGACAATATTAGATAATTAGTTACAATTTGGGGATTCATTAGATTTCACAGAGAAATGCATGGAATTAAATGGAATTTTCTGGAATATCCTGACTCCGAGTTTAATTTCTCCATTGTTTCTCTTCGTATGAATTATTCATAATGCATGTGACATTTTATTATTGCAATAATTTATTATTGAATGTTTGCATATGGTGTATTTTGAAATCTGTAGAGGTTTATTTAAAATATCCAATTCAATATTTAGGTGCAATAATTCTAAGATTTTTAGAATATAGACCTATAAGAATGTCCATAAACTGACTCTGGGTGGTGAATACACAATGTGATATAAAAATGATGTATTACAGAATTGTACACTTGAAACCTATGTGATTTTACTATCTATTGTCACCCCAATACACTTTAATTTTAGAAAAGGAATGTATGATAGATGTCTCTTGAAGGTGTTTTATATATCAATTTATTTCACAAAATATATAATTTTTAACTGAAATGGAAACAAGGATTTATAATTTTAGATTATTTCTTATGACTGTTCACAGCATTTGAGATAAACTTGAATTCTCTTTCCTGTAAGTCTCCCCTTTCCTCACTTTGCCTTCTTGTGATCAGGGGTAATAATTGAACCTTTGCATGCTTTTCCCCCTGACACCAAACATTTTGTTGTATCTTTCCGAACACCAATTCTCCAGTTACTTGACACCAACTGAGTTACTTAACAGCAACTCCACAGTTGAAGGCTCAGACCCACAAAACTACCCCCACTTCAGACACTAGCTGCATTGAGCTGCCCAGGCTATCTACACTTCTGCCTCACTTGGCTACAAACTTGGGAGTTCCCACATCCCCCTCCTTGGGTTCACTAATTGACTGGAAAGTCTCACAAAAATGCAGGAAAGTGATATACTTACTATTACTGGTTTATTTTAAAGGGTGCAATCCAGGGCTAGTCAAGTGGAAGATATGAACAGAGCAAGCTGTGGAGGGTATGAGTATGTGATATAGGAGTGGGGACACCATGTGTCTGATGAACTAAAGTGATTTAAACATTTTTCATGCATGATGAGAATATACGGGACTCTTAAATTTTATAAGTTATGCAGGCATAGAGAAGAATGAAACGTGATCCTGACTTTAAAGAACCTATAATGTAATAAAATAGTTACTCTTTGTATCGAAGAGTTAAATCATCACTAAAGAGAGCTATCAATTTTTCTTCTGAAAATTTACCATAATATCAGGGGGTCAGGGAGCCTGATTTCTTTCTCTATCACTATCCTTTCTATGAAGCTTCAGACAAATTGCAATGCCTCCTCCACCACATTTTTTTTTTTTTTTGACTTGTGCTTTGCCCAGGGTAATAATAGAAGTCTTACATATTTCAAACATTTTCTTTGTCTTCATTGTTATATCTTTTATACAGTCAACAATGTAAGAGCAGCATTTAGAAAACTAAATCTTTCTAATGTAATTGACCATTACTTTTACTGACCAAATTTCCATTATAGTATAAAATTGTGCCACATTAGAAATATAATTTAGATTTTTTTTTCAGTTGTCTAAAATTTAAGAGTCAACTTCCACTACAGTCCAGAAAAATTAATGAATATGGAAGCAATAAAAACTTTTATTTGTGGAATAGATATATGCAAAAAATAGTGCATATGACTATGATTATAAATTTATATTAAAGTGCAGCTTAAGTAAATGGTATCCTTATGCTAATGACTGTTTTTCTCAACCTGTTAAGACTCTTTGTCTCTGCAAAACCAGATCATCCATTAATGTCCAAAACTCTGACTAGAGTCTACCACCGGGACAAGAACAAAAAATAAAGGAAATTGATAACAAAATATTGTTAAAGAGAAACATTTTTATTGACTGGTTGGGAAATATTTAGAAATAAGTAACTGAAAATATTGTTGTTTATACAATAGTGTACAGTTAGGGTACAGAATATGTCAATTATTTTGTTTCTAAAATTTTGAGATTCAAACCTCCTTACTCAAATTAATTATTTTGTTACATTTTAATAGATTATGCTTTTTAAACTCTGCTTTACTGCGAAAAACAGGAACAACTTAAGCAGTGAATTCTAAATACATATTCTTAAAATTAGTTATACTCATGTTGACTAAATTTGCTTTTAAAATTGAAAATCTTTTCCAGTGTGCGAAGATTTAATTGTTTGCACAGAATTTTTCATTCGGAAGAGATCACAGCTTTGGCATGAACATTATTTTAAATTGAAGATATTTGAAATTCAACAGATGTAAAAGAAGATGTTGGGGAGTTTCCTTTACCTGACTAAAGGCAAAACTTTTTGAGTGGAAGCTGCCAGAATCCTGTCTTCAAGGCAGCTTCACTCCCAGGAAGGAGACCAAGCATGAAATTCCTATAATTCCTTTTTCTCAGCCAGAAAGTTTCTCAGCCAGAAAGAAGAGAGATGTCTGATAAGAAATGACATAAACAAACATTATCACAAACTTCCTACCTTAATTTCCCTAAAAGTAAGTTCATTTGTCATTCCCCCATTAAGCCCATTTGTTGTTCCTATGGAAGCCTTTCTTCCTTGCTCCCTTCCTCTTTTTACGTGGATATATACATCCATATCTCTAGCTAGTCAAAGAGCTCTTTCTTTTATGTGCCTGCATATGATTACACTAATTCCTGTTAATCAGTCTATTGTTATTAACTCCCAGACCCCTAATCATTCAAGATGGCAGAGGGGGTCTTTCTTTCCCCAACATTAATCAAACTGCTCTATTAATTATCTTTAAACTGAATTTCTTCACTTGATAATATATTTCATTGTGTTGAATGTCAATACACAATTTTCAGATAAATATTTTATTTTTCATCAATAGTAAAAGTCATAATATTTAGCATACATTTATATAGGAAAATTAACTTCATAATATGCTTATCAAGACAATTAGTGGAATAGCATATAGCCCTGATGAAGTGGTTCTCAGAGTGTGGTCCCCAAACCAGTAGCATCACCATCAACGAGGAATTGGTTAGAAATGCCTCACCCGAGACCTATTGTATCAAAACTCTAAATTGGGTCCAGCAATCTGCATTTAATAGGCTTTCCATGTGATTCTGATGCATGTCTTCTCTCTCAAGATCTCTTTTTCCGTCTCATTAGTTTACAAAACAGGATATGTTAACATTCTTTCAGTTTCCTTAGCTTAGTCAGCAATACGCTAATGTCTTCTTGTTTCAAATGGAATTATAGTTTCTATAAATACCATCAACTAAAAAAAGACTTGTTGAAAACTGCCTTTTTTGTTCACACATCTACATTTTGAGAGAAAAGCAGATGTTCAGATAGCATTATCTTTTAAAACATTTTTAAATAAAAAAAAAATTATGTATACTTTAATCAAGCAAATCCTAAAACCTAGATGCTGATTAAATGCATGGCAGAATGTTGACAATTTCAGAGGTTAATGATATAACTAAAATATGAATATCAGGGTGGAATTCTTAGCAAGTCAGTCATACCTCGTTTTTTCTAATACTGATTATAAAATTTAATGTTTTAAAGTTTAAAGCTAAGCTATGTTATAATAAATGATGTTGTACGCATTCATTTTCTGGCTATATTCTGGAACTTAATTACATAAGCAGATATTCTTTTACAGATGAAATAATTCCCCAATTAAATATTGCTTAGTAAACTTAACCATATAAAACTATGATTTGTAATTTTTAGAAGGTACAATTATAGAGAATTTAAAATTTGTTTGAAATATTTATTATGCTATTGGAAAAATAAAACACTTTGAGCACCATTTTCCCTCTAACCAATTTTTCCATATGAAAATGTGTTTTAAGAATTAAAAATAACAAAATTCTTATTTGATTTTCTCAATCACTACATGATAGTTTTCAGCAAATTTATGAATAGTACAATTTATCTCAGTTTTCTATAGCCTTCTAGTTGACCATAAATCATTAATGTGTATCTGGGTAGCTCCTGTCCTTGTTCTATTTTATTCATTGTCTTTTCTGAGTAATGTTCTATTTACCATAGAAGGGCAAAATACAACATCAGAAGAGAGATTGTATTTAATTCAAAAGTACTGCTGAGGTGTGGCCTTAACTTAGGACTTTTTGTAGAAACAAAGGTCTAGAATTTTTCATTTGCATACTTGTTTAATTTCCATTTACATTAATAGCAAAATTCAAATTAAGCATCATTATCATCCTGTCTTTTCCACCTACTGTGCGGTTTTGTTTAGACAAGAAGGCCGCTGCCATTCAGGGACTAAAAAGTGAATTGTCACTACTGATCTTCATCTTTGCTACAGAAAATGTGATTCGTATGTCAAGTGATAAACATGCCTATCAATGGCAGACTTACTTTTCTGATAGAGTTATTCACTCGAATCTGACAGAGATGAGAAATATTCACCATCAGTGCAAACTAAAGATACAGGATTGATTATTCCTCGTGTGAAGACCGCATAGCTTGTGGAGTTTTGACATTTATGAGAAATAAAACTAGGAACTTTTGAAGGTTTTTAAATCACTCTTACAAGGTTGCTTGCTGTTTTAAAACCCTTCAGAATTCAAAATGATCAGATCATGCAAGGAATTGATGCTGTAAATCAATGAAAGAAAACGGAAGTTAAAAACCCAGAAGACATGACATACTTCTGCCTAATACCACCTATACAATCCTTCATTTCCAAAGCAGTTCATTATACTACATGTTATTGCTAAGAATACTGTGACCTGGTAGAATAAAACTGGGGAATTTTCCCACAGTGACACTCAGATTTTAGGGAAAGAAAAATATGTCAAGTGTGCATTCAACGTATCTTCTCTGCCTCTAATATTCCTTGCCTTCCTTAATCCATATTTTCCACAGTTTATATCTGCCTTCTTTGTTATTTATAGCTTTGTATTATAAATGTAGTACAGGAGAAGCCTGTACAAACATTCTTTCTCTCAGAAACTTCTGTCGGATATATAAAAGAGCTAGGTCTAGTATTTTCTCCCTATTGTTACAAAACTATGTAATACTAAATAGAACTCAATATGTCACTACCAAATATTAAAAACATGTTAAAAAAAAACACTTCAATTATAGTAGGAATTCATACAGATTTGATAAAAAACTTGTTTTGCCTCAAAATATGTAACTCCCCCTCCTTTCCAAAAGTAATACCAGTGCCAGAATATATTTGACATTTATGACCAAAAGAATACCTTTAAGTCAACAGTATGAGTTTATTCTTTAATATTTTTCAGATGTCTAACAATGTGATATTGCTTCATGTAGTCAAGAATAATTTAAAAATGAAATTTCTACTTAGCAATAATATATAACCAAAATATACAGAATATAGTTATGCAAAACAGTTGAATGAATATGGTATCAGAAAGTATTAGTATTTTATACCATGTATGATATTTAATAGTTTAGAAAATTCTTGTAAGTATTCTCTCTCTCTCTCTCCTTTCTTTCAAATCAATGGATTTTTTTATTCGACCTATCAGCAACTTTCCTGTAAATCCATGCTTATATCATTAAATCTCCTCTACCTGATTGCTATTGCATTATCTGCAATATAACAAATAATATTAGCTTATATAGTAAAGTTTTTAATCTAACAAACCTTTCAGTAGAGGGAAGGACTCCAGTGAATATCTAGTAAATATACTGTTATATTTTGAAAACTTCATTTTTTTAAAATTTAATTGGAGATTAGGGAATTCCAACACTCAAGCTGAATGTTTTTTCAAAGATTGTTTCAAAATGACCGAAATTAATTTAGAAGTGAAAACAAGAATCATTATAAATCTGTTTATATATGAGTAGACATATGGATGTCAGAGTCATTTCTTAACCTGCAAATGCCCCAATTATATATTTGTATAGCTTCATTTATTTATTTTTTTGCATTTTTGCATTTTTGCATTTTTCTCTGATATATTGAAAGGTGGTTGTGTTGTATATTTTTAGTTACTACTTCTGTGACTGGGAAAACTGTAAATAGAAAAGAAGAAACACCATATAAAATTACATTATCCATTGAAGAAATTTACCTAACTTTCAGAATTTTTATCTTTTATTTTTTAATTGAACTTATGGGGGTGACATTAGTTAATAAATTAATATAGGTTTCAAGTTTACATTCTGTAATATATCATTTGTATATTGCATTGTATATTACCACCCAAAGTCAAATTTACTTCCATCACTATAGTTTGACCTCCGTTACCCTTTTCTTCCTCTGTCCCTACCTACTTTCCAATGATAACCAGTGTACTTTTGTTTCTGTCTGGGAGTTTTTGTTTTTTTGCTTTTCTTGTTCATTTGTTGCTTTCAGTTTTATATCCCACACATGAGTGAAATCATATGGTTATCAATTATTTTCTGTCTGACTTATTTTGCTTAGCATGATAATCTCAAGATTGGTCCATGTTGTCACAAATGGCAGCATTTTCTTCTGCCTGAGTAATATTCCATTGTATATATGTATCACATCTCCTTTATCCAATCATCTATTGATGGACACATCTGTTTCCATGTCTTGGCCTCTGTGAATAATGCTACAATGAACATAGAGGCACATATTTTTATGGATAAATGGTTTCATATTCTGGGGACAGACACCCAAAAGAGGGATTTCTCGGTTGTATGGTAATTCTATTCTTAATTTTTTGAGGAACCTCCATACTGTTTCCCATACTTGCTATACCAGTTTACATTCCCACCAGCAGTGTATAAGGGTTCCTTTTCCCCCACAACCTCTCTAACATTTGTTATTACTAATCGTGTTGATCATAGCCATTCTAACAGGGTGAGGTGGTATCTCATTTTGGTTTTGATTTGCATTTCCCTAATAGCTAGTGAAGTTATGCATCTTTTCGTATATCTGTTGGTCATTTGTATGTCTTCATGGGAGACGTGTCTATTTAGGTCCTCTGCCCATTTTTAATCGGATTGTTTGTTTGTTTTCTTATTGAGTTGTATGAGTTCTTTGTATATGTTGGATATTAGCCCCTATTGGATGTACTATTTGCAAATATTGTCTCCCATTTGGTTGGTTGCCTCTTTTTTTTAATGGTTTCTTTTGCTGTCAGAAGCTTTTTAGTTTGATAAAGTCCCATTCATTTATTTTAGCTTTTACTTCCCTTGCCTCTGAAGTCAAATTAATAAAATCCTCTCTAAGACCTAGGTCCATATGTTTAATATCTATGTTTTCTTACCATGCCTTGTATTTTTTCAGGTCTTATATTAGGGGTTTGATCCATCAAAATCCTAATGGTATTTTGTAAAGAAATGGAACAAAAAAAACATAAGATTTGTATGGAACCACAAAAGATCTGAAATAGCCAAAGCAATCCTGCAAATATCAGCAAGGCCAGAGGTATCATACTCCCTGACTTCAAGTTATACTACAAAATGACAATAATCAAAATAGTATTTTATTAGTAGAAAAACAGACACAGACCAATGGAACAGAATTGAGTACACAGAAATAAACCCACATATATATGGGCAAATCATTTTTAACAAAGGAGCCCCCCCAAAAAGGAGAAAAGAAAACCTCTTCAATAAATGGTGCTGGGAAAATTGGAAAGCGGCATGCAAAAGAAAGAACTAGACTATTTGTCCCTATACACTAAAATTAAGTCAGAATTGTTTTAAGACATAGATTGTTAGGGAAAAAACAACAACATAAAAAGGCAAAGTTTTATCTTTCAAATTTTAAGTTAGCATAATGTATTTATTTTTAATTTGCTGAAACAATATTTTGAGGCAAGAGCATGTCCTTATATAAAATAAGAAATTGACAATAAAAGTTAAATAACTTTCCTGCAGGAAAATGTTACCAGAATTTTTTTTTTTTTTTAAGGCTATCGCTGTAGTTACATTCTTTTCATTTTCTTTTAAGACAATGGATACAAGCTTCTGTACAATGATAACCTGGCAGGTTTTATGGATTCAAATCTCAGAAGCTATCCCATGCAAAAAAGTTTTTCAAATAATTCTAAAAATTAAACCACAAACCAAATTTTGCTAAAATTGCTCATAACAGATTTTCACTTTCTGATATATTGGTGAATAGATAGTCTGAACTGCGTTTGAAACTGAAGAACAACTACAGTTGGGGGATTTTTTTTTTTTTTCATTTTTTTTTTTTTTTCCTAGGTGTTTGGCTCACAGGAGGGGCCTATCCGATCCACACTCCCCCACTATCAAACAGGTGAGACAATACTGGATAGAGAGTCTTAACCATTCATTAAAGCATGGGATGTCTTGAGGAAAACTGTCTAAATCTGCTGCAGCAATTGGGAAATTTAATCTTGGCAAGGAGTCAAGTATAGTTGCAACCTGAAGCTTCTTTTCCAAGTAAACTATAGTAGTTCTGGACTCCAGAGAAAAGCAAAGAAAATCATGTGTAAGAAAAGCACTCTCTGTTTTGGCTTAGGGATTACTACTGTTTCCTCTTTGCTTGTTTTGTTTTTTTTTTCCCTAGAACTTTCAACTTTCTCTATGCCATAGCATTAGTTCCATCTAATTTCAGGATATAAGAAAAATTGGATGATTCTAATTAAAGCTAAAATAATTTAGAAAAGTGTTTTGCCTCTGACAACTTTCAAGAATAAAGAGTCAAGAAAATAAGAATTAAAACCGAAGGCCAATCAAAGGCCTTAAGGTTGAAAGAGTGATTTATTATCTCTATACTCATGCAGTATCTGTCCTACTGTGACTAGCTTATTTCATTTATCATAATGTCGTACTTGTTCATCCATGCTATTGCATGTGGTGGGATTTCCTTCTTTTTAAAATCTGAATAATATTCCATTACGTCTATATACCATCTTTTCTTTATTCATTCAACCATTCATGGACATTTGTCTGTATTCATAGGCTGTTTCCATATTTTGGCTTTTGTGAACAATGCTACAATAAACATAGACACACATACAGCCAAACAAAAATACACATTTTAAGAAAGGAAAAACTGTATTAAAATTGTAATACTCAATATATACCGATAACAAAGATGAATATAAGTCATGTGTACATTTTTTGGCACCCCTGGTATATCTCGTCAAGACCCTGATTACAATTCTTTTTAATAACACCCAGAAATGAGTTGCTGTATCATATGGTAATTCTATTTTTAAATTGTTGAGGAAACTCCCTACTGATTTTCATAGCAGCTGCAACATTTTACATTCCCACCTACAGTACACAGATTCTCATTTCTCCACATCCTCACCAACGTTATTTTTTGCTTTTTCATATTAGTTGTCCTAACAGGTATGAGGTAGATAGCTCATTGCGATTTTGGTTTGCATTTTCCTGATGATTTGTACTGTTGAGTATTTTTTCACATACCCATCGTCCATTTGTATGTCTTCTTAGAGAAATGTCTATTCAAATCCTTTAGCTATTTTTAAATTGTGTTATGTTTTTTTTTTGCTCTTGAATTGTAGGTCTATTAACCTCTTATCAAATACATGGCTTGCAAATAGGTTCTCCCATTCTATAGGTTGCCTTTTCAATCTGCTGATTGTTTCTACATTTGAAAATAAAATAGCTAATCATTTGAAATAAAATAGCTAATGATATATATATATATATCATTTGATTAGCTATTTTATTTCAAATGATTATCTGAGATATATACATACATATATATACACATATATATATTCTTTGTAAATTGTCTGATCATAATTATGCCATTTGTACAGTTTGATGTATATTTTTATAACATTTATTTGTTATAATGTGTTTCTTAGGGTTAATATTATTTATTTTTCTATCTTATATCAAAAAACATTTTCCTAATTTTTATCTTCCTCATTGTTTGTTTTATGGTGTTATTGATATATTGGGTCATTAAAATGCTAGTCTTAAAACTTCATAGTATGGTTTCATATTTTGAAAACATTCATATGAAAATGTTTTTCATTCCCATGTGATGGTTCTCCAAATACAGAGGCTCTATGTCCATGCCACTAGTTATATCAATAGGCGGTGTCCTTCTCTCAAACGTTGGTTAGCTTTGTAACTTCCTTTGACTAATAAAATGCAGAAGAAGTGATATTCTGGACCACTCAAGCCTAGGCCTATTGTGTACCATTAGTTTTGTATCTTTGCTGGAGGCCAGAACTACAAACAGGAAACTTTTAGTCAAAACGAGAAGAACAGAGAAGAAATTGTTTTTGAGGCTGAAAAAAGGGGAAACTGTTATGAACTAGTGAAACAGTATTGAAACTATGCTAGAAACAGAGGACATAGAAGGTACCTGACAGACTTATGGATTTGGGAGAGATGATTTCTGGTCAGAAATTATAAAGTGATAATTAACTTTTTATACCTATCTATAATAAAGCATCACAAAATATAATTGAACTAAGGATAAAAAATGTTTAATTTTCAAGCAGAGTTTAGTGAAACTACTTTCATCATAGGCCTTGCTCATTTAGGAAATAAAATTCTCATTTCCTGTTTTATCTGCCAGCAAATGTTTGTCAAAATAAGAATGACCTTAGGGCAAAGATTCAGTGTTGCTAGTGAAACATGTCCTTAGCGTGAGGATCTAATTTAGTATGTTCTAAAATCTTCAGATTATTCCTCTATAACATTGAACACGATGCTTTTTGGAGCCTATGAAGTAGGTCAAAGAACGTGTAAAAATGGTAAGTTTTTGTTGATTAGCTCTCTGATTTACAGAATAAAATATAAAGGGATCTTTCTAAAAGTAATTTTTGAGTATTAATATTATAAAGTAGAGTATAATTTGATAATGAGCAGCATGCAACATTTTTATAAGAGCTGTATCTGCTTGACTAAAAAGAGAAAAATGTAATTCAAAATAAAAGGAGGTTACTTTTAGTAAATGGTTTAGCTTTGGAAGCAGATGACTTCTGGTTTAGTTTCAGAGTCTATTTATTGTTAGCTTGAATTTGGACTGGCCTCGGGGCTTGCCTTGATCACTGAATAGTGGCGATAGTGATAGTATTTTGCAACTTCCAATCCCTTATCTTCAGAGAATGGGCAGCTTCCTCTTTCTGTCTCTGAGTGATTGGAGGACCTTAATGAAGAGAGACTCTGAAGGATCAGAGTACATCTTGGATTTCACAGCTCCAGTTGAGCTTCCAGCTGATACAACCACATGAGTAAACTCTGTTAAATGCACTGTATATTTAGTAGTTTACTTCATTTTTCACGTCAATTATTTATTTCCCTACTCACAGTTTTCTTCTTCCTCCCATCATTGTCTTTCCAACTTCCCATTCTTCCTTCTTTCCTTCCTTCTTTCGTTCCTTCCTTTCTTTTCTTTTCTTCCTGTTTTCATTTTACTGTTATATATATATATATATATATATATATATATATATATATATATATTTTTTTTTTTTTTTTTTTTTTTTTTTTTTAATTTTTTTCTTTACCTTCAAAGTCATGATGCCTGGACTGACATTGTCATTAGCAGAAACACATTTTAGTCAGGTTCATCTGAGTCCTCTTCTTGACTTAGCCTCAATCTTGGCCTGCTCAGTTTTGGCGAAGAATCTTGATGAACCATTTTATTGAGAATCCCTCCCACCTTTCATAGCTATCAAGTTCCTCATTCTTTACCCTAGATAGCTGAATCCTTGGCCTGCCTTTAAGTAAGAATCCCCTTAAGCTTGTTTAACAAGAGTCTTCCTACCTTTAATATCTAATTAAGTTTCCCTTAGTAATTTTCCATCTATTGACTACACCATTCAGTTCTTTGGCTATAAATTCTTCTAACTGCCTTTGCTGTATTCAGCATTGAGTTCTATCTCTTGCCCCTATTACCATAATCTAAAATAGTCTTCTTTGCCATGTGTAACAAGTGTTTGGTGTAATTATACATTTTTATTTAAAGGATAATTTTTATTATTTTTATATCCAGAAAACTCAACAGTGTACATTTAACTCAGTTTGGTGGCACATTTTTTTCAGCCTTTGTCTTTTCCAGCGTGGCAATGTGAGCCATAGATTTTGGTCCAAGACATTGTCTCCCCAGTGACGGCTGATCATCACATCACATTGCAGTCATTGGAGCTGGCCCTCGTAGCTTCCACCAGCTTAGTTTGAGCTCCTTTGTCTTCTGAGTTAACTTGTATGAATGTGATGGTGGTGCAGGTTTCCCAGTGGACTGCATGTCCCAACTTGGCCTTCCCCTGGATAATGCAGTCAGTAGGGAACATCTATCCTATAAGACAGGGCAGGCAGAAAGACAACCAAATCTGTGGGATCCACATCACATGCAGTCATCACCAGCCCAGCCTTCTTGTCCTCCACCAAGGTGGTAACAGTATAAACCTCTGCTCGAAGGACAGGTGGCCTCTGACCTGGGACATTCCCTTTGGTGACAGCTTTTTTGTCAGCCCTAGGCAACAGTGTCTGCTTCTTCTCTTGCTTTATCTCTGGTCTGTATTCATGGACCAGCTTAAACACTTCAGTAGCTATTTGGCAGCATCCAAAGATGAAATGGTTAATCATGGGGGCAATTTCGGCTGCTTACAGAGGCGAAGCCTTTGCTGCTTACAGCTGGATGAAAAGAGGCCATTGATGAAGCAGGTAACGGCCCTTTCAGGCTGGATGTTCTGTCCAATGCCAAAACTCTTGCTCTTTTCTTAAATGGGATTGACAAACATCTTGGCCTCTTGCTTTTTCACAACACCAGGTACCAGGGTTATCTTCTCCCCTTGGCCTTCTTTCAATGTCTTAGGCAAGGTGAGGAGAAATTACATATATTTCAAAATATAGCACATATATTTTTATTATAATATTTATATATGTATTCTAACACAGACATTGTTTACTTGGAGGTTTGAAAATAATTCTAATTTTTTAAAGTTCCCCATTTCTATAATTTAATACCAATATTTTGCTTCATTTTTGTTCTGTTGATCTTATTTTTCCTAATGCTTTGAGTTTCATATATTTAAAAATTTCTATATACCTATTTATTTTTAAATACTATGTATTAATTTTCAAATGGTAATAAATTATAAATTAGTTGTCTGGTTCAACATTGTAATCCTCTACCTCTTTCCACTTTCTCTCTCTACACCTGCAGTGTGTGTATTTTTAATTAATAAATAATGACATTTTAATTTTCTATTTAAATATTACTCTTAGAATTATTTATGGCCCATATGCCTGCTGTAGTGTTAAACAAGGCTTACATAATTTATGTTACATTCTTGGTTTGACTTGAAGGTAGATTGCTCATATTTACATATGCTCATTAAAATGAAAAACACAACTCTATGCAACATTTTATTAAAGGAAATTATAATCTTTTGTCAGTGCCTGCATACTTTCTACAAAATGCCTGCAAGTTTTCAACAAAGAAAACTTTCTGATGTATTTGAATTTTATTCTCTGGGTGATGGTTGATATTTTACACAGTGTCAATTTCAAATCGAAACTGGTATATCCATGGTTCATAATTTATATATTCTTTCATTAGTTACCTGGAATGAAAGAGAGTATCTTCTTGGAGTGAAAGAGGATAATTACTGATGATAACTGTTATATATTGTAGATAGAGAATTTTAAATTATGCTGTCTTGAACAATGCTACTGTATTAAAATATCTGTTTACTCTGGCATTCAGGAGAATAATAATGATGCAATCGTGATAGATTATGTTCGAAAACTTGCTTATATTCTTCATTGCTTATTATATATGGAAAACTCAGTGTCACTTTTTCTTTAATTACATTAGCTCTTTTATTAAAATGTTCAACAAGTTTATCCTGAAAACACTGGATGAGAGATATTATGCTAAATGAAATTCAGGCAGAAACAGTCGAAAACCATATGATTTCTCTCATATGTGGGATATAAAACTGAAAGCAACAAACGAATAAGATAAAAGTACAAAAACTCATAGACACAGACAACAGTTTAGTGGTTACCAGAGTGTAAGGGGGTGAGGAGGAAGAAGAGCCTAAAAGGGGTCAAATATATGGTGACAAAAGGAGACTAGACTTTGGGTGGTGAACACACAATGCAATATACAGATAAGGTATTACAGAATTGTACACCTGAAACCTATGTAACTTTAACAATCATCACCCCAATAAACATTAATTAAAAAAAAAGAAAAAATATGTTTTAAATATCACCTAGGTTCAATAAATAAATCTCTATATTATGACTAATATTATGATCTTAGTTGATAACAATTTTTTTATCCCTCATTAGTCTCCTCCCTCCTCCAGCACAAATTTTGGGAGGATCGTAAGCAGCTTCTAGGTAGCGATTAAGTACAAAGAGCAAAGATGTCTATTTTATCACTTTACCAGTTAGCACATCTATTTTATCCCTTTACTAGTTAGCACATGGCCTACCAATAGCCAGCTTAGTTTTGTGAAAAATGGTAAGCCATAACTTAGATGAAGCATTTTGCTTTTTCAATTTAGAAAATACCCTATAATATAAACATATACAGACTACAATGGTGAAAGGAGAGAGCTATTATTTTATTTGCAATTAAACAAGTTGGAGAAGGAAATGTTTTATTCCTTTCTTGGAATTCTCATTAAGAGTTAAGAACCAAGAAGGTGCAGCTAAAAGCAAAGCAGAGTTATTCATAGGTCTTGATACATAATCAAGAAATTCTAACCTTCACAGGACTGGATTTCAGAATTTGTAGGAGCAGTGACTACTCCTCTCCATCCCCCCACCCTTTAATATGAACACCTATACATGGTCCCAGATGACACTCCAACCACGGCCTGTTGGGTGTGTAAGAGAGGGTGCAGAACACTTGTCTCTACATTTTACAGATAACTTGCTTCATTCACTTTGCAAAGGAAGTACACACAAAGAGCCTTATCCATACCTGGATCCAATCTTATTAAGTGATGAGATTATGCACTAATGCTAATACTTTGATGGGATCAGTCTGTTGTGAAGTTTCATTGGAAAGAGGGTGAATGTATTTTGCATGTGGAAGGGATGTGAACTACTGGGGTCCAGAGAGTGGTCTGTACAGTACAGATGCTTGGGTTACACACAGGATCACCGACTCTGCTGTCCCTACCCTTTTGTGATCCTCTTCTCTTCAATGTGAACAGGCCCTGTGACTTGTTGATAACCCATAGAATAAGGCAAGATGATAGGTGAATGTTTTTACAAATACGAGCTTAGATTATGAAATATTGTAACCTGTGTTGCTATGATAAAAATCTCTCTTTGCTGGTTTTGAAGAAGCAAACTGTCATGTTGCCACAGCTGCATGACAAGGTGCTGACAGTGGATTCCAGTCAACACCCAGCAAGAAAATGGGACTGTCAGTCCCATACCTTTCAAAGCAACTGAATCCTGACAACAATCACATGAGAGCTTAGAAGCAGATCATTCCTAAGTGTCAGACAGACCACAGCCTCTGCAAATACCTTAATTTCATCTTTATAAAAACTTGAATAAGAGGATACATGCAACTACGCCATGCCCAAACTCTTACCCACAGACACTGTGATATAATAATAATTAGGTGCTGTCATAAGCCACAAAGTCTGTGATAATATTGTTAGGTAGTAATAGATAACTAATACAGGGGAATTTATAATAATTCAGAAATTATTTTTAACCTCCTGATTGCCATCAAGGAGAAAAAAAGAATAAACAATTATTTTAATAAAATGTCTTTTTTCACTTCTTAAAAACCTGTACTGAAAGGCAAATTATTTTAACTGAAATACTCTATGTCTCAAAATAACCACTACTACCATTCTGTGATTGGGTACCTCTTGATTGAAAAAAAAAAAAAAAAGATACAGTTATATTGAGTAGGATACCTAACTGACATCTAAAAAATGAAAAGGTAAAATAGAATTGGCATATAATGGTTCATTAGATTCAAGCAGGAATGTTGTTATGGAGAAGTGTTTGAAAGGGATGAGTGTCATGGTGAAGATGGGAAGCCTATTTGCACCTATTTACACCCTCTGTTTTGATATATAGTCATATTAAATGTTTACAAATTCAGGATGTAACTTCTCTTTCCCCAATAACCCAAAGATGTTTCCAAGTTGTATTTTCAATGTTCATGTGACACAAGATACAAAGGTACCTGATCAATAGAGGCTGATTCTCTAAAGATTTATGATCAACTTCATTACTTAAAAGTAGTTCAAAAGGGAGGGAGAGGATCATGAATAATCAATTAAGTAACTACTAGAAATGGCCTTTAAAAGTATGTAAAATATCTTTTTATGGTGTTGCATTGGGAAATACATGGCACTATGTGGGAATAATGAAACAATGCAATAAGTTAAAATAATTTGTGGTTTTTGAAGGCTGGTCCAGTTAAATATCAAATGCAGGATCCTCTACTTTGCTCCTGAGATAGGACAACTTTTTCAATACATTCTGAGAATTAATATCTTTATGTTTAAAGTGAGGATAATAATCCATCATGTAGGATGGTTGTGATTCTTTGAGGAACTGAATGAAACTGCACTGTATACCATGAAATAGCATCACTAAGTAAAACCATTAATATTATCATTAGTTCTGCTTCTGCTACTAATGAGTGATGGGAAATTAGGAATATTATATTCTGAAATTAATTTCCATGCATGATAAATGATAATGTTGAGATTAATACTACTTATAATCTATACTAACTATTGATCAATTATTTTAATGAATGATGTCCTTCTGGTCATGGAAAATAAATTACCAAATTTTAGATTTTTGCATTAATGTTATATCAAAAGTTTTTATCAAAAGTTTCTTCTATAAGAAACACAAAATGTTAAAAGTCTAATTTTAAAAAGCATTAAATTACAAATTGTCTTTCTTTACTTGATTTTAACTACCCATTACATGCCTTTATGCCATTTCATGGTTATGATGAAATCCTGAATCAACAATTTTTGTGTAGTCTTTGGTAACACTGCACAGTCCTTCATTTGTTGTGAATACTGGGGCATGGGAAAATGTACCCATCCAGAAATGTATTCCAGCATGTAGGAATTATTTTCTATATAATCAAGCATTAATTATAATAAATATTAATTTGATTAAACTTATACATGTTTTGGGAAAAAAAAGTTTTTCTCTACCCATCTTGCAAAGTGAATCTGGAGAGACAATTTCTTCTATTTTGCAGTCTCAAAATAAATAAAACCATGTATAATGATTCTAAAATGTAGGCAGTTTATATATGAATATGACTATATATATTATTTTACGTTTAAAAAATTGAGGGCCGGCGGGTGGCTCAGGCTGTTGGAGCACCCTACGCCCAATAGCCAAGGTCGCTGGTTTGATTCCCACATGGGCCAGTGAGCTGAGCCCACTTCAGCTAAGATTGTGAACAACAGATCTCCCTGGAGCTGGGCTTCTGTGTGCCCTGAGATGCTGTGAGTGACCATCCAATGACCAGAGACCAACTGCCTCAGCTGGGGGGGGGGCGCAAGGCTCATAATACCAGCACAGGCCAGGGAGCTTTGTCCTACACAATCAGACTGAGAAACAACGGCTTGAACCTGGAGTGGGGGGTAGGCAGAAAAAGAGGAAAAAAAATGGAAACAATCTCAATGTTAATAGATGTGGCAACTCTATTACAAATAACCTCTTTGTTTTTGTATCATCTAAGTTGCTGACATGATGACCAATCACTCACAAAAACATTTTTTCAGTATATTTCTCACTAACAATCTTACCACAATGCAAACATAAAGATCAAGGATTGACATTAATATATTATTACCATCTACTCATGACACCATTCAAATTTCTTCAATTATTCTAGTAATATCCAGCAAAAGAAAGGGATAGAGTACAGAATTATAGTCACATATGCGTCTATTTGTTTTATCACTTTAGTTTCAGTAAATCTGCAATAGTTCTCAGTTTTTCCTTGACTTTTTCATGATCTTGACCGATGGGAATATTAAAAGCCAGTTGTTTTGTATAATGACCTTCAATTTGGGATTCTCATATATTTCATCATAATTAGATTCTGGTCAAGTATTTTTGGCAGGCATAACAAAGATGGGGTTTTGTGTCCTTCCATCTAATTCTATAAGGGCACGCTGCTTTAATTTGTCTCATTACTTGTTTATTGATTTTGATTTTGAGCACTTAAGATGACACATGCTGGTATTATCCATTTCAAAGTTACTCTTTTTTCCCCCTTTCTTTTTGTATATAGAGGTACTTAGGATGGAGATATTCTGACTTGATCAAACTTTCTATTTATTCACTAATTAGTATAGACTTATGAATTGTTATGTTATTTAATGGGACATAATCCATTAATATAAAGATTTTGACATTAAAATTTTCAGTGAGAATCTCTTTAAATTGCCTTCAGTATCCCTTGATCACTCATCATTCTTTAGGCTCTTTATTTTCTCAATTAGAAAATACCTCAGTTTCATTTTGTATTTTTCTTGTCTCAAGCCTAGAATGACTCATTTCTGTAAGGAGTCCTGGGTTATTTTAATGGAGAATAGAGTATAGAAAATAAGATTTTGGTGCTAGGTGTGCATTGCTATTGGTGTGTCATTATTCACAGGAATTGCTATGGACAGAGCTAGGAATCCATATACACACATACACATATGCATAGGTATGTATTCCCATTTACTTCTGTATCTATTTTTTTTATGATGAAATCTATAGTTTACAATGACAACTCCAATTTGAATCTGACAACATGGGATTCATTTCAGTTTTCTCCACTTCCACTCACTGCTCTCTTGCATGCCCTTCTCCTACTTTTTGAGCTCTACCAACCAATAGTGCACTGTCCCCTACTTTACTGTTCTCATTACCTCCGATTGTGTCTTGACTCCCTACTCTGAGCTACTAGTCCACTATGGATATCCTCCTTACTCCTCTTGTGTATTATATCCTAAGACAGGCTATGGCCTCCCCCAAAAGAGGAGGCCTCTCACCCTGCTCTAATACTAATACTCACCCTTCTTACCCTACTCTAATTCCAATACTCTGAGCTAGGCAGCTGCTGCCCTCTCTCCCATATGGCCCTTGCCCAAAACTGATTTCTTGGCTAATCCTGTTCTGGTACCGATAGCCCTTGGTTGGCTGTCTTTTTCATTTGAACAGCATCCTCACTCCACTTAGGTTCTGACCAAAAATGGTGGAGCACCTAGACTCTTCCTCACCACACTCACAGATGTAAGCACTTGCCTTGTTCAATCCCACCTACTGGTTTGTGGATTGGAGTGTTCAGGAAGGGAAAGAGAAGAGGAAAAGGAAGAACAACTACAGTTTATTTCTATGTGTTGCCTCCCAAGTTAGTATAACAAAACCCCCAGAGTGAGCTGCATTTTAAATCTCACAAAAACAAACTGTTGCTCTTAGCACAAACACTGTGACATGCTGTCTATGAATATTGAATATTTTGAAGAATGGTCTTGTAACGGGGACTGTATTTTAAATCTAGCTACTCATCACTTATTAATATTGTCAGATTGTTCATTGTCATCATAAGGGAGTTTCTTGTATCATAAGATTAGAAAGTCAAATTATTGTTTGATATAGGAAATTTGAAAGTTAAAGAGATACGTTATATATTGGAATTATATTGAATATATTCATATAAGTTTAATGCTAAAATATTAGTATGCAATATAATCATTTATAAACATCTTCTGATATAAAGTATCAAATTAAAAACTAGTAAAAAGCCAATATTATATATACACTGTCAGTATAGATTAAGGAGTAAAAAATCTTTCATGACCATGTCACAATATTAATGAATTTATTTCTGGACTTTATATTCTCTTCTACTGATCTATATGTCTATTTCAGAACAAATTTATTTGGTTTTGAATTGGGCAGACTTATAAAATAGTTGGTTATGCCACAAATCCATTATAATGTCCTAAGAATTATAAAATGGGTAAAGATAATACATGGACTTCCTGATAATGGCAAGATGTCAGGAATAGTAAGCAATGATAGCTAAAAATAACTTGAGAAATAGTAACTGACCACAATATATTTAGATGAAATCAAACCACACTCAAACAGTTTTATAGTAGCCTTGTCTATACTGTAAAATGAGAAGATTCAGAAGACAGAGTTGAAATTTAAAAATAATAGTATATAATATAAAGATATGACACTCAACACATATTTTTTGTGAAACAATTAAGATTTCAAAATTGAAGTACATAAGAAGGGGCTTGCCCACCTGGATGATGAATATAAGAATGGCAAAAAAAGACATACATGGAATTTTTCTCTCTGGTTCTAAATAATGGTTTATCAATCATATCTGAAGCCTCAGCTGATTTAATGAGAAAACCCTAACTCTATGTCTTATGGTAAAAATCAACCCAGAGTGAAAGGAGTAAGAATTATATAATTCAGACTATGAAAAGAATGATACAAAGTATTTTACATCCATTTACATAAATAACAAATTCTGACAGAGCTGTTTTACAGTGTGACTCCAGGTGATACATTACTAGTGGGATGGTGAGCGGGCTCTACTTCTGAAGGCTTAAAATGTCACATACCCTGCAACGCAGAAATTCTATTTGCCAATATATACCAAGAAGAAACTTGACCCTGGGTCCTGTATCATACATTTCCAAGAATGTTCATAGCAGGACTTCTCATAATAACAAATCTCAATAAACAAACTCATTTTCATCGGCAGGAAAATGGACATATGAGCAAAACAGAATATTATACAGCTGCAAAGTGATTGCATTAAGGTAAACACAATATTATAGATGAATTATAGGAATGTAATAGTAACTGAAAAAACAATTTAAGTCTCAGGATTGTGTACATAGAGTGATACCTACTTTCTAATTTAAAAGAAAACAATGAGTAGGTGTGAGCGTATGTTTGCATTTCTGGGCATAGGTTCCTTTTAATAACATAGATGCATTAAAACTATATAATAATAATTGCAAGATTCAAGATTAGTTCTCAGATGAAATGCTGGGGGCTCATGCTGCACGTGAAGCAGGTAGGTCAAATTTCACAGCAAGATTACTGGTACTTATTGACTAATGAAAACAAGATAACCAATGTGAATATATAAAGACACCAAGACCATGAAAGGATTTAAGTGAGATTGCAATATAAGCAAAATATTTCAATAATTTAGATCTATGTAACTGAGGCCTATATACAAAAATTAAAGTATACCCATGGTATATTAGAATATTTGTAACTAATCTAGTCAGAGTAGTAATCAGGTTTTTAATAGTAGTATTTATCATTTTTCTTTTAAGTGATTAAAATTGAAAAGGATTAAAAATATAGCTGAAGTATTTTCATCATGAAGAGTGTTTAACTATGTCATTGATCAATTTTAAGTTTTGGAGGATATGTACTCATAATTTCTGAAACTAAAGCACATGGTTTAACAATTATTTAAGCAGTACAGGTTTTGGAGTCTAGCAGAGTTAGTAGGGCATGCATGCAGCAATGGGTGGCAGTAATAGTGTGAAGTGTGAAGAAGGTGATGAGTGAATCAGTGAAGGGTGCAAACTGTCATGGGAAGTGGTTATTAAAGTGAGAGTTTAAGGAGGGAGTGTTAGTGTTTAATTAGTTTGAGGAGGGAAGCATCCATGAATTTTTCCAAGCTAGAGTTGATCGGGAGAGCATTTGTATGGTGGAAGATGTGACTTGTCCTGGGGTGTGAGAGCCCAAGTAGGGTGAAGTGTTTGATAGTGGTAGAGTGGCAGAATCCCAGCAAGAGTTGTTAGAACCCACACAAATTGACTGTGCTTGTTTACATACTGTGAAACAGCTCAAATAAGTAAACATATTGAGAAAAACAGGAGACTGGTTTCTCCTTGTTTGAAAAGGGAGTTAGTGACAAATATGAAATTAGAGAAATCAGTGTGCTCATTGATTTTGATAGGTGATTGGACAGATAGATAAATAGATAGCTGTGTGTGTGTGTGTGTGTGTGTGTGTGTGTGTGTGTGTGTGTAGCTCACTCTGTTCACCATAAGGGCATGGATGGACAATATTAAGATACTATTAAACACACCAAGGTCAAGATCTTTGGTTCCAAAAATAATTCTCCACAATTGGTCATAAATCAGGATGCCTTGAAAAAATTACAGGTTCCAGTGCTAGGGAGAGGCAAAGTACAAAATGAGACTGGAATATGTTTTGTACCAGAAAATCAGAACTCAAAGAATAACTGGGCTTGGACAAAAGTCATAAAAGAATTTCCATGGGCCAAATATGAGACAAAATATGAGCATCAAAGTAATAATGGTAATGGGTTATAACTCCTTAAGTATAATAGGAATTCATGAGTCCACTGTGATATGAATCACTGAATGAACTCTGCTTCAATAACATGGATGACTATCTGAGTACTTGGAGTGCAAGAAATTATACCGAGTTAGTTAGCTGCTTCATTAGGCCTAGAAACATAACATTGGGTCAAAAACAACAAAGAAAAAGTGAGGGTACCACCGATACAAATTCAACAAGAGGTTTCAGTTTTAATTATGTTACAATGGAGCTAGAATTATTTAAATCCTGTACAGGCCTCAGGACTATTTTAGCTTGCAGAATCATTAAGCTTCACTACCATCAAAATATCTTAAAGGGAAAGAAATGCTACTATGGGTAATCCTCTCCTTTCAAAGTTGCCAGCCTTACGTGAAAGCATTACATTAATGCGGTTGACTTACTTTGGTGACGATGAAACATGCCTCCTGGTATTTACATCCCTGTGCAGTCCCTTCTAAAATTGATTTTAGAATGGGCCTGTGATGGAGTTAAACATTTACATAAAATATACTAATTTGCATAAAATATTTATAGATTATGGAATATAATATGTGAAAATTTATATTCCACGATTCAGAAAAATAAAGTGTGTGTGTTTGGAGAGGAAGATATATATATATATATATATATATATATATATATATATATATATATATATGAAGTGAGCAAATAGTTAATATGGATAGAGTATACAGGAGTTGTTTGTTCTATTTTGTAACTTCTGTGTAATTATGAAAGTATACTAGAATAAAACTAATAAAATTGGTATTTAATAATTTCTTTTGCTGAGTGTCAGGTTTTTCAGAGACAATTCACACAAATTAAAGACATTAAGTTATAGATAGGTATATACAATGAAATTATCTTGGAAGAAAGAATCATTTCCGGATTGTAGTTGAGCTGAAGATAGACTTCTGCTGAGAATTTCCTAACTTTTGGGCCTAAAACACCCTTAGCTCTGGCATCTGGCAGCTTGTTTTTTCTTTTCCTTCCTTCCTTCCTTCCTTCCTTCCTTCCTTCCTTCCTTCCTTCCTTCCTTCCTTCCTTCCTTCCTCATGTCATCTTCTAGGTTGTATGAATTGAAGAAAGGTGATATTTTATATAATCATCCCTTGGCTGCATCCAGCCATTTAGAGCAGAATTTTGCATTTTGATAGGTGTTCAAAGAAATGCTAATTGGCCCTCACACAATCACTTTGCAAACCTGATTTAAAAAAAAAAAAAAAAATCACACATATGTGCAAGATCCACGATGAAGGAATAGAGCTTCTTGCTATCACATAAGGTAAAACTCATGTGAAAACTGAACCCAAGCTCTCTGTACTCTAATCCATCTGAGCCCATATGTAGATAACAATTCACTGCCATGTGTTCCCTGATCCTCAATATTGAGTTTTCTACTGCTTGTCGAATTTTTCACCTCCACTACTTATGTAAGGATTTCATTAATATTAGTTCTTCTCATTTTCTTTTTGTTCCCATATTTAACAGAGAGATGGGAAAATAAAGCCTTCTATTAAGCAGTGGCAAAAAAAAAAAAAAAAAAAAAAAAAAAAAAGGATATTTAATTGCCTCTGGCAGTTTCTTCACCTAAACAAGGCCAATTTCAAATACAGAAATATTGCTTATCATTTTTAATGCTGACTTGAGGTTTGCAAATATAACTGGATTTATGAGCCTGCTATCCTTGCAATGGAAAAAAATGAGAACAGTACACATTTATGAAGATAGGCAAGTAGGGAATATAATAATAAAACTTTGTGTATACTTTTAGAATCAGAAGGCAAACTCTAAAGTTTTTAACAGTGATAAGTAACTTATTTTACGGAACATTTTTAATAGAGCTGTGAAACCTATTGTTATACTGTGTGGTATTTGTGTACTTCAGAGTTTCAGTGAAATATGCCAAATGTTGCTTTTAATCAGCATGATAAGAATAAAACATTAACATATTACCAAAATTTAAAATTATATGTTAAAAAAGTATTTTTAGGTATGTACCTCACTCTCTATCCTTTCAACCCTCTTGCCCCTGTAGGTGACTAATTTAATTAGTTTCAGGGTTTCTCTTACTATATTTCTTTTTTGCAAACATATGCAGGTAAATGAATGTTTTCTTATTTCCCTTTCCTTTCAATATAAAATTCAACACACTTTCTTTGCTCTTGTTTTCACTCTATTACAAATAATGTTGCAATGATCTGTGCAAATGTATTTTTCTATTGTTGGAGATGATTGGATTGAACAGTAAAGCATGTACGATTTTGTTGGATGTGGTGAAATTCATATTTATATGATTAAAATGTTGCATTATTAAAGCAGTGTATGAGAATGCCTGGTTCTTAACTTGACATGTTGTCAAACTTTTACTTTTGGTCACTGTAACACATAGTTGCTCGGGTTACTTTTAATTTTCATTTCACTTATGATGTTGAGGTTGAAAATCTTTCCCAAGTTTACAAGCAATCTTCATAATTTAAAAAAAATAATCATCTGTTTATGTCTTTCCATTTTTTCTGTAAAGTGTGCTTATTTTCTCCAAATTTATACAAGCACACTCTATATTATTGATATTGACTATTTATTCATCACTATTGCAGAAAAGGGTGAATTCACTGCTTTTCATTTGTCTTTTGACTCTATTACATTACCGAGACAACATTTTATTATCTAATTTTGTTATTAATAATTAATTTTATAATTTCTACATTTAGTATTATTAAAAATATGTTCATACATTCAGATTAGTATGCTCAATTCACCCATGTTTTTTCTCTAGCGTGTGTGTGTGTGTGTGTGTGTGTGTGTGTGTGTGCATGTGTGTGTATATACAATAGGTATACAAATGAATGGGAAAAAAGATGAGATTTTTCATAACATACACATTATAGGGTACTTCTCTCAAAACAACGTACCCATACGATGCATGTAAATAACTTTCAGATCCTTGGAATACTATGAGGCAGAACACTTTGTAAGTATTTCAGAAAGCTGTAATAGGAAGAAAATCTTAAGAACAATCTGAAAATGCTGCATTGTCATATGGTTTTACAATTTCCATTTGTGGAAAGTTGGAATGCAGAAAACAGTCAGAACTAGAGGAGAAATATGGAGTTTAAGGGATTCTGAACTTGTCTATCTCCTCAGTGACAGGCCACCATCATGTGTGTGTTTCTTGATGGAACAGCTTCCTAGACATTAACTATTGTAAAATCATTAGATAGCTTCCCTAAGCCATCCTATGTTCACATACATGTAATGATGATCTAAAAACCATGGGATCAGAGTGTCTATGGGATAATCCTGGAAAATGTGGAATAAAACCTGCAGGAAGCAGAGATTCTTGTAAAGAATACAGATGGCATTGGAAAATCACATGTTGCAAATCAACCAGTTATTTACACAAAATAAAATTATCCAAGTGTTTATTTTTAATTTGTGCCAAGTAGTAAAATTACCTATACGTATTAATTTTTAAGTTTAAAAAAAATATCTGATAAGCTTTGAAACACACACACAATTAATTTTTAGTGGAAAAAATTAAAGGGGGTAAAACCTATAACAAAATCATAAATCTTCAGTTATATTATTTAGCTATACAATAACTGCACAGTTTCAATGTAAAATTAACTACAACAAGAATCCAGCGTTTATACCATGGGGGTACACCATTATAAAAAAGAAGTTTCTAATAATGAAAAGGTAAGCTCATAATGCTACGTACTTAAGGTCAGTGAGGGTTAGGAAAAAAAAAAACAACTTGAAGGTCAGTGAGGGTTAGGAAAAAAAACACACACACACACAAACACACACACACAAACACACACACACACACACACACACACAACTATGAATGTGACAACTTGGCTGGTCCATGACACCTTTCTACAACCTAAGGTGTATCTTGAAACAGCATCCAAACTTAGTTTTATTATACTTACTTATAATATAAGCATGCTTCCAATTCACACAATATTTTAATTATATTTCAAGAAATCAGAGCCTGCTATTAATATAACATTAACTTTAATTGCAGCAACAGAAGAGCCAAGGGAGAGGAGGGGTATAGAAAATCTACAATCTATGCACTGCAGGTCGGGCTGACAGGTATCAGTAGAGGAGAGGAGAAGTGCCCTGGTGACAAGAATGCAGAGCAGGGGAACTAGCTGGACAGGACGCGGAGCCATCGCGCTATCCCAAATGCTACAAAGCTGCACTGTCCACTCAGCAAATGGTCTTTTTGTGGGTTTAATCATGGGAGTGGGGATAATTGTTTGTTGTTTTATTATGTAGAGTGAAAGAATATTTTATGAGACACTGAAATTTCAAGCTTGACAGATAAATAGAAATGACAACTCCTTCTTGTAAAGAAGGCAACTCATGAGCAGGATAAGGGAAGGAGAAGCCACGTGTAAAGCTAAAACTTTAGCACTAGTTTTAACAACACTCCAATTTTCATTAGTCCTAAACCTAAGTTTTGCAGGCAGTGCTTGATGGACCCTATCCTTCCCCTTGTATTTCTTTTTTTTCAAGTGCTTACCTTCTCCAGTCATTCTGGTAGGTCAGTGAGAAAGACACATGGCTCAAAAACAAAGAATTCTAATTTGGTGAGCACACAGAGTCTGCACTTCTGAGATCATGGCATCACAACTTTGAACACTAAATGTTCTATAATGAGTTTGATTTTATTTTGGAATATGTTGCTATAATAAGTTAACTGACTTTTTAAATAATTTAGCTATGAAAAAAGCATTATTTTTATCAACTTTGGAGGTGTTTTGAATTTCAAATAGGTGCTTTTTGTTAAAAAATGCACATAGTATTTACTCCTTATTTACATTTGGTCTTGACCTTAATCCATATTTGTGAAAACTTAAAGTTTATTTTTGCACACATAGGTCCACATTTATAATGTGACAATAATATTTATATTTATGCATCAAAAAGAACTAAAGATTGAATGAGTCTATGTGTATAAAGCTAATAGAAGATCTCTGACACTTAATATACTCGTGTGCTATGTCATAGTTTGTTCTTATTATCAATCACTATTATTATCGTATTATCTTCACTTTGCTAAATAGTTTTACATTTAAGAGTAACTTTTTTGTTTGTTCTTTTATTTTTTACATATAGACTAGTTTAACAAATGCAAATCATATGTAGAAGACAGTAGATCATTTTCTGAAAGAAGTAAGAAGGGTAATAGGTACACATCTGTTGAAAATGTTAGTAATCCTGAACAAAATAACATTATTCAAGAATGGCATAAATTCTATGTGTTCAATATAAACCTGGGAGGGAGGGAAAGTGATGTAATTTTACAAGAAAAAAGTTTTAATGAGCAAGTGGTTTCATTTTGGTATAAATAACTGAAGGGCAGCACATTTGGTTTGGAGTTTTCATTTATAATTTTGACCTTGCTAATGAGGCAAGTTCTTCCTTTTACATGTCTCAAGTACGTCGTGATGCACTGAAGAAAACGTTATTACTCCATTATTTTTGTCACTATTTTTTTTGTGTGTGTGTGTGTCTTCTCCAGCTTGGAAATACAAGTTCTAGGAGGGCTGTGGACCTGTCTCTGTAGTTTACTACAAGAATCCTATACAGGGGTAAGTGTCTGGAACACAAAAAAATTGCTCGTTGAATACTGAATTAATTAAGTGTTGGATGAATACAAGAACCGCTATAGCATGTCACTGGGCAGTGTAACTACAAGTATTAGCTCAATAAACCACTCAACCAAAATGAACCAATTCAGACCGGGGAGCTATAAAATCAGAAAAATACAAATCAAAATAACAAAGAGATACTACTACATACCTATTACAATGGCCAAAATCTAGAAATTGGTGCAACAGGATCTCTCATATATTGCTGGTGGGAAAGCAAAGTAGAACATTCACTTTGGAAGGCAGTTTGGTGGTTTCTTACCAAACCATTAATGCATACTCTCACCATATGATTTAGCAATCCTGCTCCTTGGTATTTTATCCATTGGAGTTGGAAACACATGGACACACAAAAACCTTCACACAGATGTTTATAGCAGTTTTGTTTATAATTGCCAAAACTTGAAAGCAAACAAGAAGTCCTTCAGTAGGTAAATGGATAAACTGTGGCACATCCAGAAATGGGTATTATTCAGTAATAAAAAGGACTGTACTATCAAGCCATGAAAAGACATGAAGAAACATTAAAAGCATATTACTAGTTGAAAGAAGCTGATCTGAAAAGGTTGCATGCAATATGATTCCTCGTGTATGTCATTCTGGCAAAGGCAAAACTATCAGCACAATAAAAAGAACAGTGTTTGCCAGGATTTAGGAGGCAAAGAAGGAGGAATAGACAGAGTACAGATAAATTTTAGGTGAGTATTCATACTGAACAAAATATCTTCACATTCTTTGCCCATTTAGAGAGGTCTATCCACATACTTCATCTCCAGACACTTTGTCATCAATTTACCAATGAATTCCTTCCAAGTCCTGACCAACTGACCATCCAGACCAACTGTAGGTCACAGGCCATGAATCATGTTCTTGTACCTCTGTCTCCTTACCTTCCAAACCGAGAAACCAGGTGCATCGCTCATAGTTCTGCCCATTGATAAAATTTCCCTTTGCCACTTTCTCTGAGAGAAGTCATAAAACTGTAGTGTTGTAGCTGTCCACTTTTGGATGGTGTCTCTGCATCATACAGAACTATCTACATCCTGAGTTTTCTCTCCTTTGGTTGCCACATAGGCAACTATGTGGACTGGGAAAGAGAAGATAAAATAGAAATCACGGGGAACTGGACCACTTCCTCATGTAACTTACTAGTACTTATATTGTTCTGATCATAATCACCATTTATGTTTGCTAAAGCTGCTCTACTGCGCATGTTCAACTTACGGCTTCATGAGCCAAACTCAGTTCATGATGAGCAGTCAGGTCATGTGGTAACATGGTAGCCCATTAAGTGTTCAGTCTAATAAAGCTCCATTGCAAGCCAAAAGCATTTTCTTAAAAGGAGCATAGTTGTCCTAAAGGTTTGAGCTGAGATTACTTTTCAGGGATTGCCAGAGTTCTTAGCAGCTCTGTTATCTGCCTCTGACCCTCCAAGCATGATCAGGTCTCCTGGATCAGATAGACCAAGAGGGAGGGTGTCCTGCACAGCAGCCTGGACTGACTGCAGAGCCTTCCCTGTGTCACTGCTCACTCAGAAAGAGCAGCTTTTTGAGTCACTCTGTAAATGGGTTGGGTCGGCACATCCAAATAAATAATATGTTGCCTCCAAACTCCAAAGAAGCAAAGTAGGAGACCCAGATGCCACAATTTACCCTTCAACAAAGAAGGACTATTTCGATATGCTCCATACCACTAGACATTTGGAAATATCAGTGAAGTAGAGGCCCCTGATTTTTTACTGGATTTATTCCCCATATCCTTTGACATGCAAATGTCTACTTCCTGCTCACCAGGTCCAATCATCATAAATTATCAGTGTCACAGACCAGTGTAATGTCTTGTAGAAAGGGAAGGTGATTAGAGTGGCTGCAGATTAAATTGTGGCATAGGGCTCGAGAGTAGTTACACTTCTGAGGTAGGATAGTGAATGTGTGTCACTGGCCTTGCTAGCTATAGACAAACAGCATCTGATGATCATTACCAACAAGGGTCCAGAGTAAAAAGCATTTTGCAGATCAATAGCTGTGTGCCAAGTACCAGGGGATGAGTTAATTTTCTCATACAGCATAAAAACATTTGGAACAACCATGGTAATTGGAATCAATACATGATTAAAATTCCTATATTCCACTGTCCTTCTCCAGGATCTGTTTTCTGCAAAGGCCAAAATGGCAAGTTGAATGTGATGTGGTGGGAATCACTTGGCTTTCCTAACACAATAGCTCTCACACACCACCAGTCAAGAAACCAATGTAAGAATTTTGTCCATTTCTGAGAACAATCTATTTAAATTATGTATCTTCGAATCGGGGAAATAAGTACAGGATTGGGTAAAGGACCCACTGGGGCCACTGTGAGATGGACCTGAGATAAAAGTCCATTGACTGTTTGACTTTCATAAGCCACTGCTCTGACTAGTGGACCACGTGATCCTTTGGGAGTCCAAATTAGAGTCGGTCAAGAATCAGTGTACAGAACCCATGAAAAATCTCACTGTATCTCTTTCCCCAATGCAGTGACATTGGTAAATGGCCATAAGTTCCTTCGGGGAAATACAAGAGAAAAAAACAACATTATACATTTTTGGCAATGTAACAAACAGGGTCCTTCTTCAAAGGAACCTGGCCTTGTCTTCATTCTAGAAGTTCTGGTGTATAAAATGGCTCATGCCAGTTACAGAAGTTGAGTGAGGGGTTGAGTCTCTGGTTCACTGATTTGTTAAGACTGCTGTTTACTAGATTAATAACCATTCCACTTATACAGATCAAGTAAAAATTTACTAGACTATCTTTGGTAGATAGAATTGTGTCTCCCCAAAAGTTATGATTAAACCTTAACCTGAGGTATCTGTAGATTTGACCTTATTTGGAAATAAAGTCTTTGTAGATGTAATCCGGTTAAGGTTATACTGGTTTAGGAAGGGCTCTAATCCAATGACTTCATGTCAATTAAAAGGAAATTTGGACACAGAACCCAGATACCCTGGGAAATATGCCATGTGATGATAGAAGTGGAAAAGGAAAGATGCATCAGGAAGGGAAAGAATGATAAGAATTTCCAGATCTCATCAGAAAAGGCCAGGAAGGATTCTCACCTAGAGCCTTCAGAGAGGACATGACCTTATCCACACCCTGAATCCAGTACTCTAGCCATCAGGGCTGTGAGAGAGTTCTCTAAACTCTCTACCAGTTCATTGTCTTTTCGTATGGCAGCCCTAGGAAGCCAATATACTGTTAATCTATTTATTTTCTAGGGATACCATGATCAACTAGGCAGTGTCACAGGTCTCTGAAGCTAGATTATTCGTATTACTGCTTTGACTGCAGTATCCATTATTGTAAACACATCCACTTCATCTTTTGTCATTATACACCGCCTTTTCTCCCCCTGCAACCCTAAGGTCCCATTATCCCCACTGCATTTAAGGATCCCAGAGAACTGTGCCCTAAAATTTCTGACATATAGAGTGTGAACACAGAGCTCTTCATGGATGCTGGGGCTCCTTTAAAGTTTATTTTGCACAGTCTTAGTGAAAGATGTGTCCTCTTAACTCATGCTTGATAAGCAAGTTTGCATGCCTAATCCTCTCTATTAATCCAATCTCCCTAAACATTTGGACACCTTCTATAGTATGCCAAGGCAGGTCTGGCATTTCAACTTTATTTACTTCTTTCTTTCTTTATTTTTGTAGACTACTTTTGGATTTGTGTACAAGCCAATAACCAAACAAACTTGTTTGGGCCTTTCTCACACCTCATGCTGCAACACTGAATACAGAATCTCTGCTTAGTGGGCTCATATCAATCAATTTGGCCTGATTTAAATTTAGATTCCCTTTACCATGACTCCACACCCTTAAGATCCATTTCAACACATATTTTCATATCATTATCTACATAAATTAGAAAAAAATTGCATTTATTTTGTTGTACAGTATTCTACTGTCTGGGCCACACTTAATATCTTACCCTTTGGACCTGTTGGGACTTGAGTCTATTTCTAAATCTGGATCAAAAAGGGACATTGGGGGTAGGTTTTAAGGAGAATCTCCAGTGACTTTCCATGTAACTCTCTCAGGGGAGGCTATTACAAATTCTTCAGAAAACAAAGAGCTAACACTCACAAGCAGCAATGAAGGGCTGCTTCTCCTGGCAAAGACAACTTGGCAGCATTGGGATGTTTCGCATTGTCACCCTAAAATTCACTTTTCTACAGGCATTTTGTTTATAGTATCTATTGACAATATTTTGTGTGTCTCTATTCCCATCATCATGTGGACCACCAGTGCTTTCTTTACCACTGTAAATAGAGTGTTTCATTCCTTTAAATCTAGTCACGTTGTAGAAATAATTCCAAAAAAAAAAGAAAAAGAAATAATTCCAGAAAACCCAGAACCAATTGAAAGAATTCATCCTAATGTTCTCTTTTTTTTTCCTGTAGAACCTCTTCTGATCCCCAAATCTTTATTATCCTGTTAGCCAGAGAAGTAGAATTAATTGCAAGGAATTGGGTCATACAATTGTATGAGTGGCTAGACAAGTACTAAATACTTAGGGAAGGCTCTCAGGAAATGATGGCTGGAAGACTCATGCACAAGCTGAATCAGTAGCCCACAGTGGGCATTTCTACTTCTGGGAATACTGTGCTATGCTCTACGGATCAAATCAGGCCCACTCTGAATTGTGCCTTTCTTAATGCCAAATAATTATTGACTTTAATCACAAATGCAAATTTTCATTGAAAGCCAGGTACTATAGTCAAGCCATGTTGATGCATAAATTGACCATCACATGTAGATACATATGTATTATTATGCTTCTGTACAGCAGGCATTCATTGAAGGCCTGTTTGACCAGTGTTTTTTGTTTGTTTGTTTGTTTTTTGAAAAATGACATTTTCTAATAATATACTTAACATTTCTTTTTTTGAATTGTATTTTTTGTTTTATTATTTATTTATTTATTTATTTATTTTCATTTAAACAAATTTTTTTTCATACTTAATATTTCTTGAAGTCTTTAGGAGTAGGAGTGATCCCAGGATGAAATGAAGAACGTAACGAAATAAATGAATTCTATTACAAATGCATGATGGAACCTTACTGAAAGTGTGGAAGAATAATAAAGTGTGCTGGCCTAGGTATCTTTAGAATGAAGAAAGTCAGTAAGACTAAGGATAAAAGAACTGTGCATGAGAACTATACTCTAGTTTTACAATGTCCTATTTGGGTATGGGGATAACAATCCTGCTACTCTTTTCCAGGCATGCTGAAAGTCAACAATTAAGTAAGGGGATGGCAGATGGCGGGTGCCAAGTTCCTCACTGTCGGAGGAAGAGGACTCAAACACGCAAGGAGATAGGCTATGTGGTGATATTCATAAGGTAACACACTAGAGTTGGATCCATCCCTATAAACTCATGTAGCTCAATGTAGATATATAGATGATGACATATAGAAATATTTGCAGAAATGTGTGTGTGTATATATGTGTATATATATATATATATATATATATATATATATGCATATATTTAACATATACAAATACATGTCATTACACTGTCTTCTGTGATGTCCTAGAAGCCACTCCACCTCAGCAGCAATGAATACACGTAGAATTTAGACTCCATTTCCTGATACTGTTCTTTAACAAAAGCATCCAAGAGAAATGGTTCCTTGGAGAAATGGCAAATTTTAGGACTGGGATAAAAAATACAGAAGTTGAGTCTAGAGTATCTTGTAGTAGCAGGGGGGAAAAAATGCTCAAAAATAAAACACAAGCTCACACCTGGGCCTGGGGATGGGGTCAGCTGCCAAGAATACATGAACTGAGAATGGAGGGGGTTGTTTATCTGAAATAAAGTTGGGGTGTTCAAATAAATAAATAAATAAATAAATAAATAAAACACAACAATGAGGAAGTCAAAGAAATGCAATTGAAATAACTCCCAACGATCAAAGCTGGAACAATTTAAGGAACAAAATTAAGTAGTATTGAATTATACACCAAATTATAATCAATACCTGTGTGAATCAATACTTACATAAAACATGATTAAAAATAAAAACAAAAAAAATGGGAAAAGAGACGAATCTTACATACAGAAGAATTCCCAATACTTTACGTAGATATTTTGCCCTTGAGGAGGAAGAGTGGAAGTCTCCACTTTTTCAGTAGGAGCTGAACATGGTGACTTCTCCCCGAAGGGTACAGTATGGAAAGGACAGAAGAGGAGAAAAACGACTTTACATTGCAGAAACCTGAGACATATTTCCTCAGCCAAGTGGTCAAAGTGAAATTCAACAGTGATAATATAATTTTGATATGATTTGATAAAAATGACACTTAACTTCTGTGATCTTAATCTCTACACCCCAGAACTCCAGTTTAACCTTGTGAAAAAGAAAAGAAGCAAAAAAAAAACTGTCACAGCTAAAAGGAGCTTAACCAGACATGATGAAATGTAATTTGGTATCGTGAACGGGATACTAGTACAGAAAAAAGGCACTAGACTAAAACTGAGTACATTTGAATATTGCATGAACTTTAGTAATAGTAATGTATCAATATTAATTTATTAATTGTTAGAAATGTAGAATACTACTGTAAGAAATTAATAATGATGGAAACAGGATGTGGGACATAGGAAATGGTAAGACCTTTACATTTTTATGTAGATAAAAACTTCAAAAATAAAGCATTGAAATATATATATATATATACACACACACACACACACATATATTTATATTTTATATTCCACTAATATATTATTGTAATCCATTCCCTAGTGAGTTATGAGATATATCAGCAATCTTGGCATAGATACCTATTCTTGGATTTTTTTTTTTTTTTTTCCTAAACACCTCCTTGATATATTGTGAACTATAGTCCTGGGGGGGAGCGGGGAAGAGGGAACTAAAGTCTTTAACAATTTAAAAAATGAAGACCCTACAGCTTTCTAGAATTTCTCAAGTTAAAGGAGAAGACAAATCATAAGTATAAATCTATTACTTAAGTTAAAATGTGATATACAAGAACTGATAAAATAGATCTATGCCCTGGAGAATGTGATTGCTTTTATATTAAGCTTTGATAAATATTCTGACTGTCATGCTTGTGTTAGTAAAAGGTACAAAACATTGATGATATTAGGTACTGTAAGAAATTAGCTAGAAAATATATTACACAAATAAATAGTGTCTGTATGTTCTGTTAATGTAAGACAAATAGCTTTATAGAAACTATTTTATTACCATACTTTGATTTAATTGCCAAGAATAACAATGATTTGTAAAACTAAAATTATATATGACTCACTACCACCACTTGAGAAATTTAACATCAAAGATCATTTTGAGTCTTGTGAGTAACTTTCCTTTCCTAGTTTTAGAAGAGCATTATAATTTTGTGTTTGTTCAAATTTAATCCCTAAAAGGTTTTGGGGTGAATAAGGAGTCAGTTTTGTGTTTTCAAAGAAAATTTAAAAGTTTTCCTTTAATTTCTAAACAAAAATAAATTCATAGTGTCGGAAATTCATTGTCAAAGAATTAAACATGTGAGAAAGCAGTACAGTAAATGATAATCTTTTTGTGTTTTACCTCTTGGAATGACTGGGGTTAAATTAAATAGTTTTTGTCCTATTTATTTAGCATCAAAAAAGTTTCAATAATATGCATGTGACATAGAGATAAAATTTTGGCCTGTTATTGGAATCGCCAATCAGCATCTTCCTTTAAACACACACACACACACACACACACACACACACACACACACACACACACATCTATCAAAATATGCCAGTTTTTTTCTATAAACACATTTGTTTAATTATAGCTGATGGATTATATCATTTAAACACGATTCTCTATAGTTTTTTTCTGACCAATGAATCTGTAAATTATGATGAGTTATCTGTAATTTATTTTACAGTATAATCCGATTATAGGCAAGAAAGATTTTATTTAATCTTAAAGGAGCAAGTGCTTTGAATGTGTCCCAGTTCCACTGCTGTTGGTTGTCTGTGTCCTTCAAAATACCTTCATGAACTGTCTGCCCTAATATAATTGAAAGACTCAAATGTAATACAGCTTTGTGATAAATGCAGTTAATCTTCCAGACTGGTCCTTCAGAATACCCCTTTTATATATGAAACCCCAAATTTTCCCATATTAAGAGCAAACACAAGTCTTAATTTGACATTCTGTGGACAATGGAATCACTTCCTCCATTTGACGAAGTTTTTATTTGAATAAAATAAGTGCATCTCTCTCTTGACTGTCAATTGAATTTTCTCCATGTAACAGTGCTCTAGTTATTCTTCTAAAACAAATGAAACATATTTTATCGCTCTCACAATTTTGCTTCTTTCATATGTGTTTAAAGATTGCTATCCCCCCAAACACTTGTATTTGATGCTTAGAATGAAATTTATTACAAGTGTTTATGCTCTAATTCACATTCCTAAAAAGTGAAAAATCACAGAATAAATATAACAGAAATTTATGGAAATAATAGGATTAGGATCATATGATACAAAATTTACACAACTAAATTCAACCTATCGATCGATCATTCAACAAACAAACAAGTAAGTTGATGTGAATTTTAACTAGAGCTCTAACAAAAGCAATAAATAATCTTAGTTTTCAATAGCCCGGTTAAATCCCCGTTGACAGTTTTGCCTAGCATCACTGTCATTCAATCTCCTGCAGCTTCTAGGGAGCTCCGGCTTCTGCTTTGGATTTGTAGGTCATTTGGAGGCATTTTCTTTCAGTAAAGACCACTTCCACCAAAATTCAGAACCTGACATTTGATATAGCCATCACCACCAATCGATATTTTAACACAGGAGAGAAATGGCTTCACAACTTCATCCTTTGCACTGGCAATGTCAAAATTTACATAAACATTTGGGGAAAATATAATAATTCTTGAAGCCATTGCTTTTATAAGGACTGAAGCTTCTACAGAAATTTCAATCACTTTTTCTTGTGATTTTCATATATTACTAAGACTTTGTTTTAAATTTTGTAGAACTTGTTCCTTAATGTTTCATAATATTAAAGTATTGTGAAAATTGGTTTTGAACTAATGTATATCTACAGAACACTAGCATTCTTATTGCATACCTGCTAATTCAATATATAGCAACATAAAGGAAGGAAGAATTGCGGCAGCATAGGTTATACTCAATGTTTATATCTGCTTCATAAATGTGTGGTGTAATAAAGTGGGTTTATCATTACAATATTTTAATACGTTTACTTCTGTTGCCTAAGAGTGTCGAGGTTTTTGGAAGCACTCATCCCACTCACAGACTGTGCTCCGCTCTGCCCACTGAAGCTCTTACGTTTATGCTCAATAGCTTTACATATATTGGGTGACTCAAAAACAACATTTTTAAAGCTTCATTTTTTGAAAATTATAGTTCAGGACCTCATGATCTTTTTTACTATACTTTTATTAAATTTAAACTCATATTTCTAAATATTTTATATTTATACAAAAACTATAATATCTACATATTTGGTCTTAAAGTGCTATGTCTCTTCACATTACACATTTCTTGCATTGACACCTATTTTAAATTTTTTAACCCCTCCCATACATATTATCCTCATTATATCTTCATGTCATGCTCAAAGGATAAAGCAAATTTGAGGTGTCAGAATAATTTATCTTTAGAATTAGTTTCAACATTGAGTAATAATGGCTTAAGCATTATTACTCAAACAGGCACAAAGCTGTAGAGAATAGACTAGGATGTCAGCTATACTGAGGGAGCCTTAGCCTGATTTTTATCTATCAACACTGAGCCATGTGGTTTCCACATTTAAGATCACCTCATGGTCCAAGGAGGCTGCTGGAGCATCAGGCATTATATGGGTTTATCAGACAGCAGGAAGGAAGAAGGGAGGAAAAGATAAAGACTTTGCTCACATACATGTCCATAATTATATCCATAATTCCCGCACAACATACAATTGACATCTCCTTCCCTGATACATAGTCATTTGGCCACAGATATGAAGAATGTGTGATGTATAATATTTTAAATATTACACTGGATTATAGTTAATAATAATGTAACTGGCAACTATAAGCATAAATGCAATTCCTACTTGTTTTTATTTTTATTTTGTGTTATTCTACGTTTCTGCATCAAGTTTACATTTTCTTTTAAAATAATTTAAAAAGTTACTGCTGCTTTTATTTTATTGAAGATTGCAAATTGCACAATAATCATGCAATCCTTAAAATTTTGAAGCACTTGTTTATGAATTGAGATATTTTCTAGTTTTTGTTTTATGAACAGTTAAATTTTTCTCACAACTGGCTTACTTAAGTTTTTAAATTTCTGTTTACCTCAATTTGAATTATTTCCTTTTTTCTAGGAAATCCAACACAGTAATGAAATATTCATATTTATTAACACTGACCTTGTCAAGCTATCATCTATAATTTTAATTCCATCGCTGGATTTATTCCTTTCTAAATTCTGATTGAAGTATTTGTGTTTCCTTTTCCACAATTTGACTGTTAAGTACTGTATCAAGCTTCCTATTCTTTCATGAACCAAATCTAGATTTGAATCAAATGCCCGCTTTTCTCTTTTTAAATAAAGTCTTTGCTTTTATATTTATTATCCTTATTGATTTACCATGTCATTTTCAAAAATTTTAGTTGAATGTTTTATTATTCATTTAAAATGTTACTTGTTTATTAATGCCAGTATTTAAAATGATGCATTATTCTTCATAAATCTGTTGCATTACAAATCTTCTGAAGGACTTATTCTATATAATTTTGGAGGCATGGACATTGTATTGTAAATTATATTGTTTTCAAGGAAACTATATATAATGTAAGTACAGGTTTGCTGTCTGCATACTATTTAAATGAACCTGTTTTGCAGCCACTATAAGATATACAAGTATTATTAATTTACATTTTTAATCCTTTATTACACATGCAAACATTTCCCAAATAATATGTATATGAAAATGTACACTTGAGAAGTCAGGATAGCAAAACCCTATTCAAGTATCTTTTTAGTACATATTAATACTAAGAAAGTAAACTAAACTAATTATTTTACCAATTAAGACAACAAACTATTTTCTTCTCTGTGCAGTATATACCCTTTTGTACCAGAAATAAAACATATTAGCCTTTTCAGATTTAATTACCTACATGCAATTTAGTGCTTAGACTTTGGAACCAACCACAGTTTGTCTACCAATGCAGTGTTTCCTCAAATCTCTGAGTGTTACTCAAATGTTCATAGTCATTCGGTCACCTTTCATTACTTTTTATAAGCATAGGCAATTTTCCAAGATATTTTATCAAAATCATTTTATTCTTTCCTATAGTAAAGGTCACACTGCATCCATTTAGAACAAGAGAAGGATTCATAAACCAAGAGGTTACATATCATACCTGAGCATGAGTGGTTAGAGAGAATTTATGGAAAAATTATTCGTATGCCCTTCAGACTCCATCCTTTTTAATTCTTCAGCATGTATAAACTCTTTTAAGCAGGCTCATTAATATTTTGTTTTAGTTAAACATGTGGGAATTTTAAATGAGCCATGTTGGAAGTAGCTGGCCAAAAGCCCACCCCCTTTAGTCTAGCCACATTGCCCTTCTTTGCATATCAATGGCCGCATTTCTCATTTCTCCTGTGTCAAGCAGAGCTGATCCCAGCACAATGCTACTTTTGAATTAATAGAAGATGAACACTGGGGTCAGTTTATCAGACCTGGAAGGAGAAAAGAAATGAGCTCAACACGCAGTGAAGCAATCTGGAGTACAATCAAGGACAGGAGCAAAATCAGATTTATACCACGTGCATTGTCTCATATTTATACCACGTGCATTGTCTCTTTTGATTTTAATAGGCAAAAAAATACCTTTTCCAATTTTCCATTTTGATTTTATACATTTTTGGATGGTTTAAATAACTTAAACTGAACGTAGGTAACGGATAATCTATTCATAAATAACTTCTTAGGTGATATTCAGACAATAGGAGAAGAAACAAGTTCTTGATATATCAGTATGGGTAAAGTGCATCCTAAAGACCGAATATTTTTTTCTGCGGTGTTTTAAAGCAGCACTGCTCAGTAGATACATAAAATGTGAGACGTCTATGTAATTAAATTTTTTCAAGGTGCCACATTAAAAATAATTTAATGAAGCAGGTGAAGTTAGTTTTATTACTAAACCCCCAAATATCCAAAATATGTATTCAAAGATTAACCTTTGATCAATGAAGTTATAGGCCTGGGTCTTGACTATCCACCAAGAGGTGCCCAATTAGGAATTTATAATCAGATCGTCCTCTGTTGTTAGTTTGAAGCCATCACTTTGTCAGGCCTGCCATGTAGCCCCTGAGTTTATCAGGTTTGATATGTAACCCCTTTTTTCATTCACACTTCAAAAGCTGAATAATTATATGTAGTAAGAGGCTATTGTATTGGATAGTGCAGACCAGAAAAGTAGATAATTTTAATGATGACTAAAATTAATATTTTGGATAATCATTCATGAGTTCAAACATGTAGTATACAGCCATTGACTGCTATGCCATAAAATCTGCATGACCAAGATAATGTTGAGCATCTACTACATAGATTACTGTATTGGACAGCATCTTTATTTGTTTCTATTCCTCCTTATCATGTTTTAACAAAAACAAAACAAAGAAAGCATTATATCAAACTTGTCAGTATTCTGACACTTTCCTGTCTAGTTAGCTTGGTTGTTGGAAGGATAAAATTAATTTGGAAATAAATTTTTCAAAGATCTTTGAAGATCTAATTAACTCCACTACAAATCACTAGAATTTATACAGATTACTTAAATCCCTGAGCCTCAAAAAAATTGATTTGTAATCAATGTAAAGTCATATTCATCATAACAACTTCCCAGGTAATCTGTGCATAGCAGACAGAACTCTAACCCATCCCAGACTCAAAGATAACATATTCTGATCCCTGGAACCCATGACTATGACAAGTCGCTCCCATGATCATATTTTGTTCTATAGCACAGCTGACCTTGAAACGGAGATTATCCAATAGACCTGACCTAATCAGGTGAGCACTTAAAAGCAGTGATTTTTTTCTTCTTTTTTTTTTTTTCCCCCTGCTACTGGCAAGAAACTCTGGACGATTCAAAGCAAAAAAAAAAAAACAAACAAACAAACAAAAAAAATTCAGTGTGCTCTTGCTGCTATGAAGACGGAGGTGGTCGCTTGAGGAGGGATGCAGGTGGCCTTGAGGTACTAAGGAAGACTCTAAACTGACAGGCACCAAAGAAATGAGAAACAGGTCTTTCTTCTCCAAGGAACTATATTCTGTCAACAATTGGAATGACCTTGAAAGTAGATTCTTCCCACAAGTCTCCAGACACTAGCCCAGTGCACTGACAGCTTGACTTTGGTCTGATAAAACCTTGAGCATATAATCTAGTGAGCCATGCCAGACTGCTGACTCACAGAACTATGAGATGATAAATTGGTCTTGTTTTAAGCCACTAAATTTGTGGTAATTTGTTACAGCACCTATAGAAAACTAATGCACTATGGGAGAATATCTTGTAAACTACAAAATGCTTTATAACTTTTAGGCAATGTAACTGGAACACAAAATATGTTAGTCTCTTATTAAACTCTGCAGATAAATTAACTTTGTATGTTCTATGACCAGATATAGTATTTCTAAATACTTTCAGAAGTTTTCCAATTTGTCTCTCTTATAAGCATGAAGTACTTGAGAATATTAATAAGTAAATGCAAATTCATTATCACCACTGAATAACCAAAATATCCCATTCCTATTACTGGAACATATAGAATGCCATTGGAAAAATATATACTTTTGTTTTTTATTCCTCATACAATACATAGCATGGTGCAAGGTGATTCTTTTAAATAAGGGCAGGTAATGATGTGGAAGATACTGGTAATGAGATTATGAAAAAATATTGAAAATTAAAGGAAAAAATAATGTGTTTCTATAAAAGGCTGTTTTGTAGTGCTTTTAATATCAAGTTAATATTTCATTAATTAATCTATACCAAGCATCATAATTATCATTCTGGTATTCAACACTAGTTGATGAATTTTAATGATTTTTAATGAAATTTAATCTCAATGGTTGAGACAAAAACTGCTTTATCTGCTTCAATATAGTGCATCTTAATGTACAGATTCAGAACATATATTACAGGAAGTATGCTTAAATGATAATTTTCTACATGAATACACACATGTTTCTTAGACTGCAGTGTCAATTCACATTATCTGAGATCCAAAAAGCAAGAGAAAATTAGAAGTACAAGGGATTATTAAGGAAGGGATCATTTGAGAAAGAAAAGGCAAAGAGAGCAGGAAAAGACAAGGGAAAGCCTCCGTACACCATAATTCAGTTCTGAACTGTGACACGAGAAGAAAAAAGCAATGTTAGTCAGCGCCCTGGATTATAGTACAGGTCTCCCAATGTTTTCTTCAGTCCAAGCAGAAGTTTTAAGTTTTCTATTAGAGGAATTTTCCTGTGTATGTTTCTGGACTTTAGAATCTGTTCCCTTAGTCCTTCAGCCTGTTTTCTTTTTCTTTCTTTCTTTTTTTTTTCTTTAAGCTTGCCCTGGATATTTCCATCTCTATATGAATTTTAGAATTAACTTGTCAACGTCTTCAAAGCCCAGCCAGGATTTGATTAATATTTCGTTAATGACAGAGTATAATTGGAGGAGAAATGCCAAGTTCATACTGCTGGTTTTTCAGTACATAAACATGGAATAATTGCCTACCCATTTATTTAGATACATTTATTTTTTTCTCATTTTATTTTATAGTTTCTTGTATAGATAACTTGTATATATTTTCTTAATTTTATTCCTTTTTTATTATACCATGCTTGATAGTGCATTGTGAAACTATGCTCTACTAAGTAACTCCCAATAAGTGTTATGGATTATAAATAGACTAGAAACTCGACCTTCTAGAGAAATTGAGAACTCGAGATCTATATTCACATACCTTTTGTTCTTTCTGTTAATAAAATTTTCCCATTAATAACCTAGCCTGTGGTCCACTATGTATTTGGTGACTGTACACACAGGGAGATAAAATCAAGGGAGTATTGTAGAATTCCAATGCTAAAATTACTTATTTACATTTCCCATGATTATATAATACATAATATGAGATGAGATGAGATGAGATGATATGATATGATATAATTCCTTAGACCAGTAATTTGTGTACTTCAGCCTATGGAATAATTAAGTTTTTCATGTGTACAAAAATATTTCTGAAATATGTTAAGACAGTTATAAAACCAAAGGCATATTATAAACTAGGACAAAATTTTACACACTAGTCTATCTCTTTATTGAATTATCCTAGTTATGTCTTCCAATCAAATTAACCAATAAAAATGTTTTGCTGATGTGACATGGTAGCATTGCTCAAATAACCCACTGCAAATGTTATAAGATGCTGTATGTAAGACTTTATGAGCTCAAATCTATTATCAAATTCCTATTAGAAGACTTAATAAGAACATTTAAAGGGAAATGCCTTGTCTTTTGAGTTACAAAGAAATAGAAATTCTGAACAAACATATCCTCAAGAGCTAATATGAATAAAGATAGAAGGGTGACTATGCAAAAAATCACCTAAGATGTTTCTCAAAATACATATTTCTACCTATGTTCCTTCTTTCCAGTCTGACTTAGTAGATCTGGGTAGATGCAATATTATTTTCAAATGCCCCAGGTGATTTTTCTATGCAACTTGACAAGGAAACTATGAATCATTCTGGTTACATAATATTATTCATGTTATTGCTACAGAACACAGAGCAATGCAGTACATGGATTTAAGCCCTTATAATTATTCATCCTCACTAGCTATTGCTTCTTTGCCTGACTGTAATCAGGCCTCCCTCTTTATGAACTGTGGCCTGCATCGTTTGCCAATTAAACAGATATAGCTATTTTACCACTTCTAATTATAGATTATCTGAATAATCCAAGACTTATGTATTCCACTTTTTCAAAAGTTCAAAGATTGAAAAGGATTTAACAGGACTGGTTTACCATCCCTTTTAATTTCACTAAGGCAAACACATGCCTTTACATTGCCATTACTTGGTGTATAAGTGAAGAAAGAAAACAATGTTAAGAAAAACACTTCAAAATTTCATTTTCAACATTATACACACAATCATTACACTCAGGTTATTCTGGGCCCACAAACAAAATGTTTACATCATTTTGGAGAATTATTATTTCCTCAGGTTTGATGGTGGCATTGCTACATTTAACATTGTGAAGAATCCAGAGGTTGAGATAGACTAATATTTTAAATCCAAATTTATATACTCCACTCTCATTGATTTGGTTACTGGAAACAAAAAAAATGTTTCCTCATAAAATTTGGAAATTTGTATCAATGAATTCTTCAATCCTTGCTTCCTGCTTGACTATTACTATGCAACCTATACATTTACATACTCTGATTTATCATTTGCCTTTGACCCCTGAATTTCTGATACACACAAACACACACACACAAACACACACACACACACACAAACAAAAAAACAAAACACTGAAACGAGTATGTCTTCTTAATGTGACAACTACTCTTTTCCTTCCTATGAGCGGGATACCCTGTAGTTAATTCAGGTAACGTTAATCAAAGACTGAAAATAGGTTTCCTATGTTGCCAGTATTTACAAACTGCTTCATAACACAGACCTCTTTACTACCAGACAACTTGCTTCTATATTCCTTCCTATTTGTTGTTTAGCCTATTTATTTATTTTCCTAGCATCTGCCTCCAGATTTGTGTAGTCTTCTTAGAAAAAGCTGGGAAATCATTGGGTTTCAATTCTACAAAATGAATCAACTGGTCAAGAAATCTTGAATATATTTGTCCCCTTAAAACATTTCTTCAATGTAGCCTTCTTTCAAGAATTCAAATTATTGTCCTGGTCTATATTAAATATTTTGTATTTCTATGTTATCTCCCTTTAATTCTTGTTAGAATTGCGTAACTCCTTTGCACTCATTAGTGACTTCACAGCCCCTTTCATTTATACTTCCCTATCTATGCTTAATAGGTGAGCTAGACTTTCACTTATAAACAAACAAACAAAACAAAACATTTATATTAGCTAATGAATCTAGAAGCTAAATTAAAAAGATAACAAGTAGAGTAAGGAACCCTCATTTAGTGCAGTGAATTTTTATCTCTCAATCATCATTCCATAAGAGACAGTGCATGTTAGAAAACAAGTAAATGACTGAAAAAATGAACCAGTGATGCAATGGCTTCCAACTCTAGTAACAGGCTAACGTGTATAGTCCCTATATCCTCATCCTTCTGCCTCACTATTCTAGTCCTTTCACATCAGGAAACCCATTGAACACAGTAGTAAGCAGTCAGACTGGAATCAAACAAGTGGTTTCAAATGCTGGCCTTGATACTTATTTATTGTGGAATTTGACAAGTGACTACCCCTTGAGCTTCAGTTTTCTCATTTATAAAACTGGCCCCAAAATTGTACCTATGTCACAGAAATGGTATGAGACGATGTGTGTAAAAATATTTATCATAGTAACTGTCACATGGTGAACACTAAACATGTTAGAAAAATTTTGTTACTTAACTGGTGGAATTGAAATTTGCTAGATTTTGTTTTTCTTTACACATAACATACTCAGGCTCGGTGTTCATTTATGCATTACACAGCCTTAATGTTTATTTTAGGCTTTTAATGTTAATAAAATACATCTGATAAGGGGTTAATATACAAAAATATATAAAGAATTCATACAACTCAATAGCAAAAAAAGAACAAAAAAGAAACAATTTGATTAAAAATGGACAGAAGATCTGAATAGACTTTTTCCAAAGAAGACACCACAGCCAATAGGTACATGAAATGATGTTCAACATCATGAATCATCAGCAAAATGAAAATCAAAACCACAAGGAGATATCACCCCACACTTTTAAAATGGCTAATTTATCATGAAGACAAGAAATAATAAGTGATGGCAAAGATATGGAGAAAAGGGAACATTTTCTCATATAATGTTGGTGGTAATTTAAATTGATTAAACCACTGTGGAAAACAGTATGAAGGTTCCTCAAAAAATTAAAAATAGAACTGCCATATGATCTAACGATTGCACTTCTCCGTATTTATCCAAAGAAATCCCAAACACTAATTTGTAAATGAAATATGCACCCCTATGTTCATTGTAGCATTATGTACAATAAATAGGATATGGGAACAACCTAATTGTGCATCAATGAATAAATGGATAAGGCATTATGCTATGTGAAATAAGTCAGACAGAGAAAGACAAATACCACATGATCTCTCTTTTATGTGGAATCTAAAGACAAAAAAACAAAATCAACAACAAAAACAAGTTCATAGATATGAACAGATTGGTGGTCACTAGATGCTTGGGGAGTGTGGTGGGAGAAATGGGCGAAAAGGGTCAAAAGGAAACAACAAAAATATTGGTAGGTATCTTTGTATAATAGACTATCCTAGGCTCGGTGGCTTATAAACAATAGAACTTTATTTCTGGCAGTTTTGGAGGTTGCAAAGTCCTAGACCAAGGAACTGGCATGTCTATTCATGTTGGTTGTCTATTCATGGCCTTGATCAGTTCCATGATCTCCCCTTTTAGTGGCAAAATGGTTACAGTAGCTCCAACTCTTACATCCTCTC